>NW_027248527.1:0-122387 GCF_031021105.1 Erythrolamprus reginae | reverse complement strand
ATCCCAGGCATGTTTAAATTCAGTTACTGTGGATTTACCAACCACGTCTGCTGGAAGTTTGTTCCAAGCATCTACTACTCTTTCAGTAAAATATTTTCTCACGTTGCTTTTGATCTTTCCCCCAACTAACCTCAGATTGTGTCCCCTTGTTCTTGTGTTCACTTTCCTATTAAAAACACTTCCCTCCTGAACCTTATTTAACCCTTTCACATATTTAAATGTTTCGATCGTGTCCCCCCCTTTTCCTTCTGTCCTCCAGACTATACAGATTGAGTTCATGAAGTCTCTCCTGATACGTTTTATGCTTAAGACCTTCCACCATTCTTGTAGCCCATCTTTGGACCCGTTCAATTTTGTCAATATCTTTTTGTAGGTGAGGTCTCCAGAACTGAACACAGTATTCTAAATGTGGTCTCAACAGCACTCTATATAGCGGGATCATAATCTCCTTCTTCCTGCTTGTTATACCTCTAGCTATGCAGCCAAGCATCCTACTTGCTTTCCCTACCGCCTGACTGCACTGTTCACCCATTTTGGGAGTGTCAGAAATCGCTACCCCTAAATCCTTCTCTTCTGAAGTTTTTGCTAACACAGAACTGCCAATACAATACTCAGATTGAGGATTCCTTTTCCCCAAGTGCATTATTTTACATTTGGAAACATTAAACTGCAGTTTCCATTGCTTTGACCATTTATCTAGTAAAGCTAAATCATTGACCATATTACAGACGCCTCCAGGAATATCGTAGATCATAGATCAGAGATGGCGAGCCTATGGCACGTCACCACAGGTGGCACATGAGTCATATCTGCTGGCACCCGAGCCGTTGCCCTAGCTCAGCTCCAATGTGCATGTGTGTGCCAGCCAGCTGATTTTTGGCTCGCACAGAGGCTCTGGGAGGGCGTTTTTGGCTTGCAGAGAGCCTTGGGGGGGATTTTTACCCTCCCCTAACTCCAGGGAGGCCTTTGAAGTCTGGGGAGGGTGAAACACAAGCCAACTGGGCCCACCAGAAGTTGAGAAAAGGCTGTTTCCAGCCTCCAGAGGGCCTCCAGGGGGTGGGGGAAGCTGTTTCTGCCCTCCCCAGGCATTGAATTATGGGTGTGGGCACTCGCGCATGGGTGATAGCGGGCGTGCATGCTTTTTCGCTACACAAGGGAAAAAATGTTCACCATCAATGGAATAGATAATAGATAACAGATAATAATACTAATACTAACATTAATACTACTACTACTACTACTAATAATAATAATAATAATATGAAGAAGAAGGAGGAGGAGGAGGAGGAGAAGAAGTAGTAGTAGTCGTCTTCGGAGAGGAGCGGCATACAAATCTAATTTATTATTATTATTATTATTATTATTATTATTATTATTAGTAGTAGTAGTAGTAGTAGTAGTAGTAGTATTGATTTATTCGATTTGTATGTCGCCCCTCTCCGATGACTCAGAGCGGCTCACAACAAGCAATACAATATACAAATCCAATATTAAAAACAAAAGGACCCCAGCAGCTGTGGCCTATAGGTGGAGCTCTTGCCTCACGATCAAGAGGTTGTGAGTTCAATCCTAGGTAGAGACAGATGTAGGGCAGTGGGTTGGACTAGATGACCAGCAAGGTTAAAAAACTGTTTAAAAAAAGGCTGCTCACATGACCTCGGGACACAGTAAGTGTTATATAGAAGAAATTTCCTGACAGTTAGAATAATCAATCTGTGGAACAGCCTGCCTCCAGAAGTCGTGAATGCTCCACGCTGGAAGTTTTAAAGAAGATGTTGGATCTATCTGAAGTGGTGTAGGTTTCCTACCTAAGCAGGGGGTTGGACTAGAGACCTCCAAGGTCCCTTCCAACTCTGTTGTTATTGTTATTGCTGTTGTTATTAATGAACTACGACGCCTAAGACACGATCTAAGTATTGCCCACAAGATTATATGCTGCAACGTTCCACCTGTCAATGACTACTTCAGCTTCAACCGCAACAACACAAGAGCACGCAACAGATTCAAACTTAATATTAACCGCTCCAAACTTGACTGTAAAAAAATATGACTTCAGCAACCGAATTGTCGAAGCGTGGAACTCATTACCTGACTCAGTAGTGTCAACCCCAAACCCCCAACATTTCTCCCTTAGACTATCCACGATTGACCTCTCCAGGTTCCTTAGAGGTCAGTAAGGGGCGTGCATAAGTGCACTAATGTGCCTTCCATCCCCTGTCCAATTGTCTCTCCCTATCTCATTCATCTTTTCTTCCTTTCATATATGATCTCCTATACTTTTATATCTTTTCTTCTATCCTTTTCTTTATTTATATTACTACATATCTATTCTCTTCAATGCATATTATGTATTGGACAAAATAAATAGGATAGATAGATAGATAGATAGATAGATAGATAGATAGATAGATAGATAGATAGATAGATAGATAGATAGATAGATAGATAGATAGATAGATAGATAGATAGATAGATAAATAGATAGATTAGATTAATAGATAGATTGATAGATAGGTAGATTAATAGATAGATAGATAGATTGATTAATAGATAGATTAGATTAGATTAATAGATAGATTAATAGATAGATAGATAGATTAATAGATAGGTAGGTAGGTAGGTAGGTAGGTAGATAGATAGATAGATAGATAGATAGATAGATAGATAGATAGATAGATAGATAGATAGATAGATGAATAAACCAATTGCCAAGCAACTGAATTCTGATCAAACGAGCATGGGGAGGCTATGGAAAATGTTCGTAAATCAGTTTTTTCAGTGCTGTTGTAAATTTGAACAGTCACTAAGTAAATTGTTGTAAGTAGAGGACGGCTTGTACAGTATTACAAATTTTACGATAGTCCCATAAATTGGGGTTTTTTGAGTGCATAGAAATAAGGCCAAGCACTTATTTCAAGGTTCAAAAAAAAAAAAAAATAAGAGGGTTTTTATTTTCAGGGAAACAGGGCAATTGCTATTGTGGTGAGTCACTCTGAGCCTTGCTGGGTTGCGCGTGGCATGCAAATTGCACCGAGCGAGCACGTTAAATAACGAAATAAACGTGGAACTCCACGAGGACACCTCAGCACCCCTGACACTTTAATTACCAAAGTGTAATTTTTAATAAGACGGGAAGATTGCGAAAGGCATAATTAAGGAGTCGTCGTCAAATTAAATTTCAATGTACGGTAAACAAAATGGGTTTGTGTTTTTTTTTCCCGGGCCACACCCAGTACTCTCTTGTACGTAGCTGTGGGGCACACGACTTGCAAGTCAAGGGCAGGCCTTGTTGTGGAACATCTACTCCTAGGAGTAATTTAGGGCCTCTAGGAGGGACATCCTAAGCATTGTTTCTGCAGCTGGGATTAAATCTTTCAACCCACCATCATCATCATGGTTTTTTTAATGACCCCATAATCCCGCGGTGAAATACAGTGATACCTCGTCATACAAACTTTTTGAGATACAAACCCGGGGTTTAAGATTTTTTTGCCTCTTCTTACAAACTATTTTCACCTTACAAACCCACCGCCGCCGCTGGGATGCCCCGCCTCCGGACTTCCGTGTTTTTGCGATGCTGCAGGGGAATCCCAGCAGCGCAAAAACGGGCGCTTCACTGGCAACGGAAGTCCAAAGGTGGGGTTTCCCATGGAGGGGAGCCTCAGGGTAATCCCAGCAGCGCAAAAACGGGCGCTTCGGCTGGCAAAAGGGGTGAATTTTGGGCTTGCACACATTAATCGCTTTTCCATTGATTCCTATGGGAAACATTGTTTCGTCTTACAAACGTTTCACCTTAAGAACCTCGTCCCGGAACCAATTAAGTTTGTAAGACAAGGTATCACTGTATATATTAAAAATTCCTCTTGGTTCTGTGGGCGTGGCTTGGTGGGGGTCATGTGACTGGGTGGGTGTGGCTATGTAGTCATGTGCCTGGGGAATCAAAAGACAGGAACTCGTTTTAACAATGTCCTGCTGGAGCAGGGTTGGGCTACATGACCTCCAGGTGCCTTCCAGCCCTGGATTATCCTCTGAAGCTGCGTCTACATGTCAGATTTGTAGGCCTCCCTTCCACTCCTTTTTCCTTCCTTCCTTCTTTTTCTTTCTCCCTCTCTCTCTCTCCCTCTCCTTTTCTCTTTCTTTCTTTCTTTCCTTCCTTCCCTACCTCCCTCTTCTTTCTCTGCCTTCCTTTTCTTTTTTCTTTCTCTATTTGCCTTTCTTTCCTTCCCTCCCTCCCATTTCTTTCTCTATTTCTCTTTCTTTCTCTCCCTTCCTCCTCTTTCTCTTTCTTTTTTATCTTCCTTCTCTTCTTTCTTTATTTCCCTTCTCTGAGACAACTTCGACTTTCGACCAGACCTGTGCTTGGCTGAGGACGTTCTCCCTTCTCTTTCAAAAGCAGTCATGACTTTTGAGACATGACCTCTTGAAACGCCAAACATTCGGGCACTTTCTGTTACACTAGCGCCTGCCATTCGAGCACCAACAATTTGGCCTCTTTGAAAGCCTGAGAGTTCTGTCATTTCTAGAAAGTTATAACCAATTTCATTAAATTTCTGTTTTTTAAAAAAGGTAGTTTAAAAAAACATATCAAATAACAGAATTTTTAAAAAAACATTAAAATATGTCAAATTTAGATTGACTTGAACATGTTCAAACATTATAGAAACATAGAAGACTGACGGCAGAAAAAGACCTCATGGTCCATCTAGTTTGCCCTTATACTATTTCCTGTATTTTATCTTAGGATGGATATATGTTTATCCCAGGCAGGTTTAAATTCAGTGACTGTGGATTTACCGACCACGTCTGCTGGAAGTTTGTTCCAAGCATCTACTACTCTTTCAGATCTACTACTCTTCATTATTGTATTGGCAGTTCTGTGTTAACAAAAACTTCAAAAGAGAAGGATTATGGGGTAGTGATTTCTGACAGTCTCAAAATGGGTGAACAGTGCAGTCAGGCGGTAGGGAAAGCAAGTAGGGTGCTTGGCTGCATAGCTAGAGGTATAACAAGCAGGAAGAGGGAGATTGTGATCCCGCTATATAGAGTGCTGGTGAGACCCCATTTGGAATACTGTGTCCAGTTCTGGAGACCTCACCTACAAAAAGATATTGACAAAATTGAACGGGTCCAAAGACGGGCTACAAGAATGGTGGAAGGTCTTAAGCATAAAACGTAGCAGGAAAGACTTCATGAACTTAATCTGTATAGTCTGGAGGACAAAAGGAAAAGGGGGACATGATCGAAACATTTAAATATGTTAAAGGGTTAAATAAGGTCCAGGAGGGAAGTGTTTTTAATAGGAAAGTGAACACAAGAACAAGGGGACACAATCTGAAGTTAGTTGGGGGAAAGATCAAAAGCAACGTGAGAAAATATTATTTCACTGAAAGAGTAGTAGATGCTTGGAACAAACTTCCAGCAGACATGGTAGATAAATCCACAGTAACTGAATTTAAACATGCCTGGGATAAACATAGATCCATTGTAAGATAAAATACAGGAAATAATATAAGGGCAGACTAGATGGACCATGAGGTCTTTTTCTGCTGTCAGACTTCTATGTTTCTATGTTTCATTACGATGCCAAAAAGTCAAGTGTTTCCATTTCTTTGTCCACCCCCTGTATATTCAGGATACGTGTTGGATCTAATTCAAGAGACGCTTGCTCCCATAGACAATTGACTTCCATTGTCTAAGGCTGAGAGAGCATTTCCTTCCTCCATCATTCTCGGATCTTTCAACGAGCCGCATGTGAAATGCAACTATTTTCAGGAGGAAACATTTTTTAAAAGGTTTGGTGTGGCGCTTAAGGATTAGAGGAGAAACCCGGAGACGTGAGTTCTAATCCCACACCTCAGGGCATCAAGTCCATTGAGTGACCTTGGGCCAATCACGCCTTCCCCACCCTAGGAAACCAGCAACGGTAAATCCACTTCTGAAAAATCTTGCCAAGGAAACTGCAGGGACTTGTCCAGCCGGGAGTCAAAAATTGGCTGGAAGGCATGTACCGAGTTCCATCAACAGAAATTAAGAGCATAGACAACTCCACTCTTTTCTATTCTCAGCCCACAGTCGAGAGATTGTTTGTTTAGTTTTAATTAATTGGATTTTGTAGCATTCCATTTTTTTAATATGTTGTAAGACGCCTTGAGTCCTCGAAGAGGGGAGGTATATAAGTCCAAATAAATAAATGAATGAATGAATGAATTCAATTTAATTCAATTCAATTTATTAGATTTGTATGCCGCCCCTCTCCGAAGACAGGAAGGAAGGAAGGAAGGAAGGAAGGAAGGAAGGAAGGAAGGAAGGAAGGAAGGAAGGAAGGAAGGAAGGAAGGAAGGAAGGAAGGAAGGAAGGAAGGAACATAGAAGTCTGATGGCAGAAAAAGACCTCATGGTCCATCTAGTCTTCCCTTATACTATTTTCTGTATTTTATCTTAGGATGGATCTATGTTTATCCCAGGCATGTTTAAATTCAGTTACTGTGGATTTATCTACCACGTCTACTGGAAGTTTGTTCCAAGGATCTACTACTCTTTCAGTAAAATAATATTTTCTCATGTTGCTTTTGATCTTTCCCAGACAGGAGGGAAGGAAGGAAGGAAGGAAGGAAGGAAGGAAGGAAGGAAGGAAGGAAGGAAGGAAGGAAGGAAGGAAGGAAGGAAGGAAGGAAGGAAGGAAGGGACTGAAGATTTATTTGAAAGAGGGAGAAAAATTAAGGAGGTTTTGAGTTAAACAAAAAGCTCCGTTTGCTAAACTGGAAACTATTCGGAGGCTTAATTTGGGCCAGATGGCAAAAGCTCCAGGCTGCAAAGTCCATCCACAAGGTTTTAAGGAAAGAGCATTTTGGCTGCTCAAAAATTGAGACAGATTTTGGGGTTGAGCGAAGGGGGAGGGTAGTTTGCATTTTCTATTAAAGTCTCTCTTTGTAAAGCTTTCTAAATTTTCATTTCTGTGCTGGCTGATGACACTGGTCTCCAGTTCTCTGGAGTGTATTGGTCCAAAGAAGTTTACAAATGAATCTGTCGCATTAACAGAAGAGGCAAGGAGGGATATTTCTTTTACTAATATAATTTAGGACAAAAAACAATAAGAGGCAAAAGAATCAGACTAAGGACATTCATAGTCTGCTAAAAAGTATACTGGAATGGGAATGTGTGTGTATATATGTGTGTGTGTGTGTATGTGTATATACATATGTATGTATGTATGTATGTATGTATGTATGTATGTATATGTGTATGTCTGTTTTTTCACAAGTAGAGTAATACCTCGTCTTACGAACTTAATTGGTTCCAGGAGGAGGTTCGTAAGGCGAAAAGTTCGTAAGACGAAACAATGTTTTCCCGTAGGAAACAATGTAAAATCAATTAATGCGTGCAAGCAAAAAAACGGCGCTCCGCTTGGCGCCACCGTCCGGCTGTCACCTTTTGAAACAGCCGGGCACTTCTCAGCGTTCTCCCAAATGCCAAACCCGGAGGTTCGGCAAAAGTTCGGGTTCAGGAGGCCGCCGAGAAGCCCTGCCACCCAGCTGTCACCTTGGCAGAAGAGCCGCGGAGCTGTCCGGCTGGTCGGGTGGCTCAAACGGAGGTGGGGAATCCCAATAGGGAATTCCATGGGCGGAGCTTTGACGTCACGGAGACGTCCTTCCTGGAGTCCACGTTTCGGCCGGCCAGGAAGGACGTCTTCGTGACATCTGGAAAAAGGATACAAATGGGTATGGTCCACATGGCGAGCCATTTTAATGACCGCAACAATTTATGACTTGTAACAGTTCAATTACAGATGTTAAGTCAACGACTACCTGTGGTGTATACTCCTGTTCAGTTTGGGGATTTTTCAGATTCTGATTCAGAAAGTGGTTATGGATTAGTGGTAGGGCCTGATTTAGAGGCAGAAGGAGAAGTAGGAGACCAACCACAGGACGTTTCTATGGGTTCAGATTCAATTGAAGGAGAAGCAGATGTTAGATGGGTAGATCCTTATTTCAGACACTTGCAGAGGCGAATGTCAGGGAAGAAATATTAAGGAGAGGAACGGCTCAATTTATTAAGTAATTAATTAATTCATCACTTCCGGGTGTCAGCGGAAGAGAAGAGTTAAGAAATATGGAGTTTTTTTCAAGCAGCTCCGAATGTAAGCTATGCCTTGTGTGCTTTCAATTGCAGTTTTTATGACTCTGGGCTAAATCTGACTAGCCATAAATCTTAGAATGACTTGTGGAATGTTTGAATGATTTTGATGTTGCCTTGCATACTGAAGTTTAAGATAAGAGATTAGCGTGCCGAGATGATTCAGTGTGGAACAAAGTAAACAAAAATAAAGATGATGTGGTGTGTTTTACAAATATATGCATTGAGCAATCCCTTATTCCAATTATCAGTGGCCTTAGCCGGAGACCAGAACACTACCTATATTCCAGTTTCCAACAATCTGGTCCCTTTCAATCTGCTGGAGCCGAGGTGGCGCAGCAGGTAAAGTGCAGTATTGCAGGCCACTAAAGCTAATTGCTAGATCTGCAGCTCAGCGGTTCAAATCTCATCACAGGCTCAAGGTTGACTCAGCCTTCCATCCTTCCGAGGTGGGTAAAATGAGGACCCGGATTGCGGGGGGCAATATGCTGGCTCTGTTAAAAAGTGCTGTTGCTAACAGGTTGTAAGCCGCCCTGAGTCTAAGGAGAAGGGCGGCATTACACTTGGGGAAAAGGAATCCTCAATCTGAGTACAGTGGTACCTCGAGATACGAGTTTAATTCGTTCCGGACCTGGGCTCTTAAGTCGAGCAGCTCTTATCTCGAACGACTTTTCCCCATAGGAATTAATGTAAATAATTTTAATTGGTTCCAGCCCTCAAAAAACTCACAAAGTTAGTCTAAATTATGCAGAAAGACATGTTTTTAATGAAGAAATGTACATGTACATATAAATGAATAATGAAGTTTCTTTCACTTAACTTGTAAACTTTCTTAAACTTTTAAATTTACATATGTTCAACTTCTCTGCCACCCAATCCTGTAGGACAGAGGTCCCCAACCCTTTTTGCACCAGGGACCGGCTTTAAGCGATCAAGAGAGGAATGGGTGAATGAATGGACGGAGGGTGGGAAGGAAGGAAGGAAAGAGGGAAGGGACAGGAACAGAGGAAGGAAGCAAGGAAACTTATGAAAGGGGAGAGTAAGAGAGGAATGAGTGAAGGGAGGGAGGGAGGGAAGAAGGTGGGAAGGAGAAAGAAAAGAAGAAATAGAGGAAGGGAAGGTAAAAGAGAGAAAGAAAAAGAGCAAGAAAGAAAGCTGCAAGCACCCCCCCCCCGAGCCCCCCAGGCCGGCTGCAACCTTTTAAAACACGCGCGCCGCTTCGCAGCTGTCTCCTGAAGCCGAACGCGGAAGTTAGCGTTTGGCTTCAGGAGACAGCTCCTTGGCGCTTGTATCTCGAATTTGGGCTTGTAAGTAGAACAAAAATATCTCTCCCCTCCCAGCTCTTATCTCGAGTTGCTCTTAAGTAGAGCAGCTCTTATGTCGGGGTTCCACTGTATTGCATTGGCAGTTCTGTGTTAGCAAAAACTTCAGAAGAGAAGGATTTAGGGGTAGTGATTTCTGACAGTCTCAAAATGGGTGAGCAGTGTGGTCGGGCGGTAGGAAAAGCAAGAAGGATGCTTGGCTGCATAGCTAGAGGTGTAACAAGCAGGAAGAGGGAGATTGTGATCCCCTTATATAGAGCGCTGGTGAGACCACATTTGGAGTACTGTGTTCAGTTCTGGAGACCTCACCTACAAAAAGATATTGACAAAATTGAACGGGTCCAAAGACGGGCTACAAGAATGGTGGAAAGTCTTAAGCATAAAACGTATCAGGAAAGACTTCATGAACTCAATCTGTATAGTCTGGAGCAGTGATTTTCAACCTTTTTTGAGCCACGGCACATTTTTTACATTTACAAAATCCTGGGGCGCACCACCAACCAAAATGACACAAAATGACACTCTAAGACACTCTCCTCTCTTTTTCCATCCCTGTCTCCTCCCGCACTTGTGTCTGTCTTTGTGTGTGTGTGTGTGTGTGTGTGTGTGTGTATATACACTCTTGAAACATTTCCAAAACCAAGTGAGGGCTGGGGTTTTTTTCTCTCTTATTCTTTGGGTGCTTTTTATCATATGCTTTAAATCAAGAGTCACTTCTCTCTCTCTTTTGTTTCTCTCTCTTTCCTCTCAATTCTCTGCCTCAATCATTTTCTCATTTCTCTTTTTTCCTCCCCTTTTTGCTCATTTCTCCCTCTCTCGCCCCCTTCCTCCTTTTCTCTCTCTCTCTCTTGCTTTCTTTCTCTTGCTTTCTTTCTTTCTTTCTTTTTTTCTCTCTCTCTCTCTCAGCAAAAAGTTGCAAAACTGGAACCTGAGCTTCCTTCTTCATGGCACACCTGACCATGTCTCGCGGCACACTAGTGTGCCACGGCACACTGGTTGAAAAACACTGGTCTGGAGGACAGAAGGGAAAGGGGGGACATGATCGAAACATTTAAATATGTTAAAGGGTTAAATAAGGTTCAGGAGGGAAGTGTTTTTAATAGGAAAGTGAACACAAGAACAAGGGGACACAATCTGAAGTTAGTTGGGGGAAAGATCAAAAGCAGCGTGAGAAAATATTATTTTACTGAAAGAGTAGTAGATCCTTGGAACAAACTTCCAGCAGACATGGTAGATAAATCCACAGTAACTGAATTTAAACATGCCTGGGATAAACATATATCCATCCTAAGATAAAATACAGGAAATAGTATAAGGGCAGACTAGATGGACCATGAGGTCTTTTTCTGCCGTCAGTCTTCTAGGTTTCTAGGTTTCTATAATTTCCAATGCGTTGGGAATTACGGGCAGGAAATTTCAATAGATCTGAAAGGTTGGGCAAGGCTGCTTGGTACCTTCCTCCAAATCTAAAAGCTGATGTGTTTATTCATAAATTTTTGCTTCCAGCAAAGTTGGCATGAGAGTCTATCTTTAATTTCTGTTGGGAGGCTTAATTTAGCCTGGTAAACAAGGAGCGCATTGCTTTCTTTCCTTCCCCTGTTCAAATAAGGGAGTAGGGGAAAAACGAATTCTTGCTTTTTTGGTTGGTGGACATTAATTCCAGGCAAGAAAAGAGATCCATTCCCTAAAATGGAAACGTAAAAGGCCCAAAATGATCTTGGTTCCTCAAACAGTGGGGAGTGCGCGGAATGAGTCCAGGCGCATGTGATTCTCGGGGAACATGTTTGGTCCCTCTCGAAAAGTGCCTTTTCGAAAGGCAACCACAAACTCCCTGGTTCTGCCAGGCACTCTGATAGGAGCCTCCCGAAAATTCAAGGATACAAATTTCAGACACACACACGTTTGAAAATTCAAAACAACGTTAGAAACATAGAACATAGAAGTCTGACGGCAGAAAAAGACCTCATGGCCCATCGAGTCTGCCCTTATACTATTTTCTGTATTTTATCTTAGGATGGATCTATGTTTATCCCAGGCATGTTTAAATTCAGTTACTGTGGATTTATCTACCACGTCTGCTGGAAGTTTGATCTACTACTCTTTCAGTAAAATAATATTTTCTCATGTTGCTCTTGATCTTTCCCCCAACTAACTTCAGATTGTGTCCCCTTGTTCTTGTGAATACTTTCCTATTAAAAACACTTCCCTCCTGGACCTTATTTAACCCTTTAACCCTGCTGTTCTGTTCGAAAAAAGTTCCTAATGTTATGTTCCCGGGTCACCCTGACCCGGACCGAAAACTCTTCATTTGCAGTGCTTATGTTTGGTCTTTTTGAAAGCTTTTTTCACCTGGAAACATGTTTGAACATTTCTGCACACAATGGAATGAAAATTGAACTGAAAAAATTAATCCTTATTGGTTTATTTTGCACATAAATGTGCCTCCCCCCCCGTTTTTGTGAAAGTTTTTTCAATTTATGGATAGTTTTGCTTGCAAAATCCATTCTATTTTACTAAAGTTGGTGTGGGATTGGTAGCTTGAACATTTCTGCACACAATGATATGAAAATTGAACTGAGAAAATTAATCCTTATTGGTTTATTTTGCTCATAAATGGGCCCCCATGCTTATACTCAAATAGGCTTATACTCGAGTAGGCTTATACTCGAGTATAAAATGATATGGTCTTATATTCAAAAATAAACCAATAAGAATCATTTTTTTTCAGTTCATTTCTATTTTTCTTATGTTTAGGATTGTTCAATTTAGTATATCAAAACTTTTGAGTTTATTGATAATTTTGCCTGCAAAATGCATTCTATTTTACTATTCTATTTTGGTGTGGGATTGGTAGCTTGAACCTTTCTGAACATAATGATATGAAAATTAAACTGAAAAAATGATCCTTATTGGTTTATTTTGCTCATAAATGGGCCCCCATGCTTATACTCAAATAGGCTTATACTCGAGTAGGCTTATACTCGAGTATAAAACAATAAACCAATAAGAGTCATTTTTTTCAGTTCATTTATATTTTTCTTATGTTCAGGATTGTTCAATTTAGTATATCAAACCTTTTGGGGGAAAATTCCTTAGGGATTTGTAGCCTTAAAAAATATAAATTGACACGAAATTCAAAAAGGATGGGGGGAGGGGCTTTTTGATCAAAATAAAAATATAAGTCTCAATTTTTCCAGTTCAATTTTCATATCATTATGTTCATAAATGTTCAAACTAGTTTTCCAGTGGAAAAAGTTTTCAAAAAGACCAAATTCAAGTACCTAAAAAAAATCATTTTGATCCGGGTCTATATGACCCGAACAGAGTAAATGTGACTTTTTTTTTGCCAAGAAAAAATTTTTCCCCCCACCCCCACAAATATTTTTTTGATGATCAGCATTGTTAAATTGAGTAAATGAATGCGTAAGATTTTAAAGAATATTTCGGATTTGGAGCATAAAAAAATAAAAAGTGAAAATTGTTGCAAGCAGCCAGGGGGGGGGGGGAGGCCTTATTTCTGATGTTAAAAAAACAGTAAGAATCATTTTTTCAGTTCCTTTATATTTTTCTTATATTCAGAAATGTTCAAGGTACCATTCCCACACCAACTCCAGTAAAACAGACTGCATTTTGCAAGCAAAACTATCCATAAATTGAAAAAACTTTCACAAAAACGGGGGGGGAGGCACATTTATGGGCAAAATAAACCAATAAGGATTAATTTTTTCAGTTCAATTTTCATTCCATTGTGTGAAGAAATGTTCAGACTACTTTCTAAGTGAAAAAAGCTTTCAAAAAGACCAAACATAAGCACTGCAAATGAAGAGTTTTCGGTCCGGGTCAGGGTGACCCGGGAACATAACATTAGGGAGTTGTTTTTTTTCAGCAAGAAAGAAACCTCCCACCCCCCCAAAAAAATTCTCATAGAGAGAACCCCTGAAATGATGAAAAGTCATGAAATTTCAAGTTTCAGATATGCAGGGAAATTTTTTTACAGGGTCTCAAACCTTGATTTCGGGTCTCACAGACCCGAACAGAACAGCAGGGTTAATATATAATATAATATATATATATATATAATAATATAGTGATAAACATTCTTTATCACAAAAGTCAAAATAAACAAAGCACTCTTTTTGTATTGCAAAGAGCACTCTTCCCAAAACAACCAGATAGTCTGTACAATTTCCCTTAAGTACTTAGCCAGCAGCTGTGGAGAAACTTCACACCCCTTCTTCTTCCAACGAAGGGAGACACACACACACACACACACACACACGCTGCTCTGCTTTGGTTTCAACGGTGTGAAAAAGCAACAAAGTCCAGCAACACAAGATTCCTGACGAAACTACAATAGATATTCTTCCACAATAGCCAAACCCACATGCTGCTATTTATAGCAACAGCCCTAATTGCTGGAGCCCCACCCAAACACAGGTGGCCTCCCTTATTTCCTGTAATATGTCCTTACTTGGTCTCTTCTACGCATAATTCTGCGCTTGCATGGGTCCAAAATGTCATCATCTGAAGCTATAGAAGATAATGAAGATTGACTGCCTTGGCTGTGTGCCAAGCCCTCCTCTGCCGAGTCACTCCCACCTTCTTCTTCGTCCGAGGAAACTAAACTCTGAACTGACTCTTTCGGCAATAACACAGGCCTGTGACATGTTGAAGTTTCCCCTGCATCCACCTCCCCATTCCCTGGGGCAGGAGCTGGGCCAGAGCCAACCACAACACTCCTTAGCTTTGTTTTCCCTTGAAAATCTTTCGCTTCTCATTCAAGAAATTTCTTCGGTTCTAACTGACGGGGAACATGAGGATTTAGATCAGAGCTGCCTTCTCTGTGGCGGCCCCAGCCCTCTGGAACCAGCTCCCCCCGGAGATCAGAATAGCCCCCACCCTCCTCACCTTTCGTAAGCTCCTTTAAACCCACCTCTGTCGTCAGGCATGGGAGAATTGAGATATTCCTTTCCCCCCAGGCCTATACAATTTATGCATGGTATGTTTGTGTGTGTGTTTGGTTTTTAATAAGGGTTTTTAGTTATTTTAAATATTAGATTTGATATATGTTGTTTTTATTATTGTCATTAGCCGCCCCGAGTCTACAGATAGGGGCGGCATACAAATCTAATAAATAAATGACAACTGTTCAGTCCCAGCCAATGAATGGATTTAAATAAACAGGGAGAAGAACAGGATACAAGGACACACTCAGTGGTCTCCGCAACAGGCTAAATCAAGCATCAAGAGTCGAGATTCTAGGCCAGTGGTCCCCAAACTACGGCCCGCGGGCCACATGCGGCCCGCTGAGGCTATTTATCCGGCCCACGGGTGAGTGACAGGAGCATATCTAATTTTCCATGAATAAAATGCGGTATTTTGTTAGTAACTAATATCAATCATCAAAAAAGTTGTAAAAGTTTTTTTTTCTAATTTTGTCATCCAGTTACATTCATTTTCTTTTAATTAAATTCCCTCCTCAAAAAAGTACAACACCAATTATTATTCTAACTTATTAACCATTATGCCAAAGTGCTTCCTTCTTTCTTTATACATTTTTCTATAAGCCAAGAAAACCTTGTACAGTATAGCCAATCAGATGTCAACAAAAGAAAATTAAAAACAAAACATAAACATATATGAATTTCAGACCTTCTCCCCCCTCTAAATAGGACGTTCCCATTTTGTTTTTTACTTTAAAATAAGGTATGTGCAGTGTGCATAGGGATTTGTTCATAGGTTTTTTTTATAGTCCGGCCCTCCAACAGTCCGAGGGACAGTGAACTGGCCCCCTGTGTAAAAAGTTTGGGGGCCCTGCTCTAGGCGAACAGGTGATGGAAGACTGCCTCCCAAAAAGTTTTGCTCAGGCTGGGACAGAGCCTGGAAGAGACAATACCCCCCCCCCAAAAAAAATCATCCCCCTTTGCAAATATCTTAAAAGAGGTCAAGTTGTTACCTTCACAGCAGCTAAAAACCTGTCCAAAAGGCTGACGGCCAGAGACAGCGTTTCCGGATAAAGGTGAAACTGGCATCTGAGTTTGGCCAGCCACTGAATCACTTCGTCGCGCTGGGTTGGAGAAATGCCAGCATCCTGTAGAATAAAAAGAAAAGAAATAACATTAAAAACCATCTCTCACACACATTCTCAGAACATTTATGTAGTAATACATAAGGGGAACATGCGAGTCTTCGGAGAGGGGTGGCATACAAATCTAAATAATAATAATCATAATAATCATAATAATAATCATAATAATCATAATCATAATAATAATAATAATGCGTGGAGAGAAAATTATTTTCTTTATCACACAATACTAGGATGAGGGCGCCCTCCTTAAAGCTCAGAGGTAAGAAAGCGAGGACAAATCAAGGGAAATATTTCTTCACCCAGAGGGTCCTTGGTTGATGGAATTCCCTTCCAGAAGAGGCCATGACAGCTGTCAGCCTGGAGAGCTTCAAGGCAGGATTAGACAGATTCAGGGATGCCAAGTGTATCAGTGGTTATTGAAACAGGTGTCCATGTGCCAGCTCCATGTTGGTTGAGGCAGGCAGGGTTCCCTTGAGTACCATTTGTTGGTCAAGGGAAAGGGAGGGTCTTGCCTTCTCTTTCTGCTCAAGATCCCCATGGACAATTGGTGGGCCACTGTGGGACACAGAATGCTGGACTCGATGGGCTTTGGCCTGATTCAGCATGGCTATTATTATTATTGTTGTTGTTGTTGTTGTTGTTGTTGTTGTTATTGTTATTATTATTTAGATTTGTATGCCGCCCCTCTCCGTAGACTCGGGGAGGCTCACAACAATAAAACAATATACAATAAATCTAATAATTTAAAAGTCACTAAAAACCCCTTATTAAAAAGCAAAAACACACACAAACATACCATACGTAAACTGTCTCAATTCCCCCACGCTTGACGGCAGAGGTGGGTTTTAAGGAGTTTACGAAAGGCGAGGAGGGTGGGAGCAATTCTAATCTCCGAGGGGGGAGCTGGTTCCAGAGGGTCGGGGCCGCCACAGAGAAGGCTCTTCCCCTGGATCCCGCCAAACGACGGGACCCGGAGAAGGCCAACGCTGTGGGACCTCACCAGTCGCTGGGATTCAACAGTATCCACAGTCACTGAATTTAACCATGCCTGGGATAAACGTATGTCCATCTTAAGATAAAATACAGGAAATAGTATAAGGGCAGACTCGATAGACCATGAGGTCTTTTTCTGCCATCAATCTTCTATGTTTCTAAGACCTCCAAGGTTCCTTCCAATGCTATTATTCTCTTTTCTTCTGTACGAGACGAAACTGGTTCTCCATCATCAAAAATTTCCAGGGCTTGTTGGCCATAAGCGAAATGGAAAATTCCTGCCTTTAACATGACTTTTTTTTTTTTCCTATTTGAAAAGGTGATGGAACAGAATTTCAAGGCTGAAGAATCTGGCTTGCTTGCTTGCTGGTTCCATGTGGGAGGCCTGTCAATCTCAAAATATTTACATTCATAAGCACTCCACCCCCCAGGGGGGTGGTTTTGAAAACCTGCAGATCTGGACTGTTGGCTCGACTGACGCCAAAGCTCTCCTTAACCACCTGGGACTGGAGTTTTCCGGGGGGCGGGGGGGATGAAGACCTCAGACCTGCTATTTTTTTAACTTTCTTTAATCTTTATTACTATTCTGTATTTCTATTCATGAAAGGGAATTATTTTTAATTAGGTTCTTTTTTAATTTGGTTCATTAATTTGGCGATACAGTGATACCTCGTCTTACAAACTTAATTGGTTCCGGGACGAGGTTTGTAAGCTGAAACAATGTTTCCCATAGGAATCAATGGAAAAGCGATTAATGCGTGCAAGCCCAAAACTCACCCCTTTTGCCAGCCGAAGCACCCGTTTTTGCACTGCTGGGATTCCCCTGAGGCTCCCCTCCATGGGAAACCCCACCTCTGGACTTCCGTGTTTCTGTGATGCTGCAGGGGAATCCCAGCAGTGCAAAAACGAGCACTTCGCTGGCAACGGAAGTCTGGAGGTGGGGTTTCCCAGCGAAAGGAGCATCAGTGAAATCGCAGCATCGCAAAAACACCAAAGTCCTCGAAACCCCACCTCTAGACCTTTGTTTTTGCGATGCTGTGATTTCGCTGAGGCTCCCCTCGCGATCCATTTTTTTTAACATGATTTTTCCCTGACTTTTAAACATTTTAATACAGTTTGGGTTTTTTTCTCTGATTTATTCCATTTTTTTTCACGAATTCCCTGATAATTCCCCAAACCGCCAATTTCCCTGATTGTTAGTTATGACCTACAAAGCCCTACAGGGAATCGGACCAGAATACCTTCAAGACCGCCTTCTGCCGCACGAATCCCAGCGGCCGATTAGGTCCCACAGAGTTGGCTTTCTCCGGATCCCGTCGACTAAGGGGGAGAGCAGGGGGAGCCTTCTCTGTGGCAGCCCCGGCCCTCTGGAACCAACTCCCCCCAGAGATTAGGACTGCCCCCACCCCCCTCGCCTTTCGTAAGTTATTAAAAACTCATCTTTGCCGCCAGGATTGTGGAAACTAACACACACCCCAACTGTCAAGGCTGTAGATGGTTTGATTGGTTGTGTGATTATTTTATTTCATTATAAGGGTTTTAAATTGGATTTTAAAATTGGATTTGTACACTGTTTATGTTGTTGTGAGTTGCCCCGAGTCCTCGGAGAGGGGCGGCATACAAATCTAATAATAATAATAATAATAATAATAATAATAATAATAATAATAATAATATTGTGGCAAAGAACTGGTGGGATCATAAGCCCCAAAAAGTGGTCGAAAATGAGCAAGCAAAACTACTGTGGGACTTCTGACTTCAGACTGACCGAATTCTGAAGCATAACACACCAGACATTGTGATCGTGGAGAAAAAGAAAGTATGGATCATCGACATCGCAATCCCAGGAGACAGCAGAATTGAGGAGAAGCAGCTAGAGAAATTAGTGAAATACGAAGATCTAAAAATCGAGCTGTAACGACTCTGGCATAAGCCAGTGAAAGTGGTCCCAGTGGTCCTTGGCACGCTGGGCGCAGTGCCAAAGGATCTCAGCAGACATTTGAAAACCATCGGAATTGACAAAATCTCCATCTGTCAATTGCAAAAGGCCGCTTTACTGGGATCGGCACATATAATTCGCCGCTACATCACGCAATCCTAGGTGCTTGGGAAGCGCCCGACTGGTGATGAAATACGAAATCCAGCAGTGATCTCGTCTGCTGAGTTGTATTGACATAATAATAATAGTAATAATAGTAATAGTCTACGGAGGGGCGGCATACAAATCCAATAAATAAATAAATAATAGTAATAATAATAATAATAATAATAATAATAATAATAATAATAATAATATCCTGATTTCCCTGTGTTTCCAGGTTTGCTGGACACCCTGCTATTTGCTCCAAATAAGTTTCTTTCCAGCCCTAACCAGGTGCTAATGGTGTTCCCAGCTCTTAAACCCTATTTAACCCATCCTGGACTCTTGCCTTTGATATGAAGGAAAACAGTGGATTCCAAGATCAAATATGTAGCACCACGGATACGATTCTACACACGGCACCGTGCCCGGAAACCTAGCATCAAACTGAAGCAAAGCAGTGTCTAATAATAGCAGAAGAGTGAGTACCGGGGCCAGTTCAACCCTTCCAAAGCAGGGCCTGACAATACTCAGATTGTGACTTGATCCAAATTAAGCGTTCAGTACAGGCTGTACCGACCTCGGCACACCGCTGCCAATGCTGAATGGCTTGGAATTTGCAGAGGGGAAGCTGTGGTGGGGCCTTTATTTTGCACCACGTCTCCAAGAAGAAAGTAACGTGGATGTAAACAAGACTCTTCTGTGTCAACATTTGCAAAGGGAGTTATTTACTTGGCCACATGCTGCTTACAGGTTATGTCTCCTCTGGTCAGAGACTCTGCAGAAAGCAAGATAAAAGATGTTCCCTCTATTAGTACGGTGACACACAAAGTGATGAAACCCTTTTTTTTTTTTACTGCAGGTTCTGTGAGATGATGGGCATGGAAGGAAAAGGATACTCGGGGTGTTTATTATTATTATTATTATTATTATTATTATTATTATTTCAATACAACACAGCAAACGAGATGACTATGCTGGATTTCGTATTTCATCACCAGTCAGGCACTTCCCAAGCACCTAGGACTGCATAATGTAGCGGAAAATTATTATTATTATTATTATTATTATTATTATTATTATTATTTATTATGTCAGTACAACACAGCAAACGAGATCACTATGCTGGATTTCGTATTTCATCACCAGCCGGGCGCTTCCCAAGCACCTAGGACTGTGTGATGTAGCAACGAATTACTGTATTATTATTATTATTATTATGTCAATACAACACAGCAAACGAGATCACTATGCTGGATTTCGTATTTCATCACCAGTCGGGCGATTCCCAAGCACCTAGGACTGCGTGATGTAGCGCGAATTATTATTATTATTATTATTATTATTATTATTATTATTATTATTATCATTATTATGTCAGTACAACACAGCAAACTAGATCACTGCTGGATTTCGTATTTCATCACCAGTCGGGCGCTTCCCAAGCACCTAGGACTGCGTGATGTAGCGGCGAATTATGTTTGCCGATCCCAGCAAAGCGGCCTTTTGCAATTGACAGATGGAGATTTTGTCAATTCCGGTGGTTTTCAAATGTCTGCTGAGATCCTTTGGCACTGCGCCCAGCATGCCAAGTACCACTGGGACCACTTTCACTGGCTTATGCCAGAGTCGTTGCAGCTCGATTTTTAGATCTTTGTATTTCACTAATTTCTCTAGCTGCTTCTCCTCAATTCTGCTGTCCCCTGGGATTGCGATGTCGATGATCCATACTTTCTTTTTCTCCATGATCACAATGTCTGGTGTGTTATGCTTCAGAATTCGGTCAGTCTGAAGTTGGAAGTCCCACAGTAGTTTTGCCTGCTCATTTTCGACCACTTTTTCGGGCTTATGATCCCACCAGTTCTTTGCCACTGGTAAATGGTAGTTCCGGCACAAGTTCCAGTGGATCATCTGTGCCACAGCATCATGACTATGCTTGTAGTCAGTCTGTGTGATCTTTTTGCAGCAGCTGAGTATGTGATCGATTGTTTCGTCTGTTTCTTTACAAAGTCTGCACTTTGGATCGTCTGTTGATTTTTCAATTCTGGCTTTGACAGCATTTGTTCTAATGGCCTGTTCTTGTGCCGCCAGTATTAGTCCTTCTGTCTCCTTTTTGAGTGTTCCACTTGTAAGCCATGACCAGGTCTTTTCTTTATCCACTTTGCCTTCAATCTTCTCCAAGAACTGGCCATGCAATGCTTTGTTCCGCCAACTGAGTTATATTGAGTTACATTTTTTCTATACTGGTCCTTAGTTTGCTTCACCTTGAGAAGCTTCCTATTGTTGACCTCCATCAACGCTGGCTCTTTGCTCCCCTTCACATAGTCAGCTAATGCATGCTTCTCTTCTTCTACTGCCTGCTTCACTTGAAAAAGTTCTCTGCCGCCTATTCTCCTTGGTAAATACAGCCTGTCAACGTCACTGCGGGGGTGTAGTGCATGATGGATCGTCATTAATTTTCTGGTTTTCCTGTCCAGGTTGTCCAGCTCTGCTTGAGTCCAGTTCACTATGCCAACTGTGTATCTAATGACAGGTATGGCCCACGTATTTATAGCCTTGATAGTGTTGCCAACATTCAGTTTGCTCTTCAAAAATTTTCTGGTCCTCTGGATGTACTCTTTGCTGATCACAGTTTTCACATGGCCATGCTTGATATTATCCAGTTGCAAGATGCCCAAGTATCTGTAGGCTTCTGGCTGATGGCACTTGATGGTTTGACCATTTGGCATTTCAATGCCCTCACTATCAGTGATTTTCCCCTTTTTCAGTGCCACTGTGGGACATTTATCCAGGCCAAACTCCATGCTGATGTCATTGCTGAAGATTCGCACAGTGTTGGTTAGTGACTGTATCTCAGTTTCTGATTTTCCGTACAACTTCAGGTCATCCATATACAGCAGGTGTGAAATTTTTGGTGAATTCCTAGCAGTTTGGTAGCCTAGGTTTGTTTTCTGTAGGATGAGTGACAGCGGGATTATAGCGATGATGAATAGCAATGAGGACAAAGAGTCCCCCTGGAAGATGCCCCTTCTGATATTGATCAGTCCATAGCTTTCATTCCCAACAAAAAGCTCAGTCTTCCAATATTTCATCGCCTTTTCTATGAATTTCCTGATGTTTTCATTGACTCCAATGACTTCCAGGCATTTTATGATCCAGCTGTGTGGCAATGAGTCAAAGGCTTTCTTGTAGTCAATCCAGGTCATGTAATAATCCAGGTCATGTAATAATAATAATAATTATCATCATCATCATCATCATCATCATCATCATCATATGCCAACCTTGGCAATTTCAAACCTGGGGACTTCAACTCCCAGAATTCCCCTGCCTAAGAATCAAAGTCCGCAAGTCTTAAAGGTTGCCATGGTTGGACACACTTTCCATAGAAGAAAAAAATTCCAAGTAGCAGAAGGAATCTATTTTGGACGGTGCCTGACATATGGATGGCAAGCTCCCGAGTCCAATCTGTCGTTGGGATTATGCAATAGAGGCTGGGAGCCAAACAGGAAGGATTTACTAACAAATGACTGCAAAACAGAACAAATATCTACCAGCTTCACAATGGGTTGTGAAGAACACACATTATGCTATGACCGGGTGGACAGCTGGAAAAGGGCAGCATACTGCAACCATCGTGGTACCTCTACCTACAAATGGCTCTACTTACGAACTTTTCTAGATAAGAACCGGGTGTTCAAGATTTCACTTACAAACCCGAGCCTCTGAATCTGTAACTGGAAAAGGCAGGGAGAAGCCTCCATGGGGCCTCTCTAGGAATCTCCTGGGAGGAAACAGGGTTGGAAAAGGCAGGGAGAATCCTCCGTGGGGCCTCTCTAGGAATCTCCTGGGAGGAAACAGGGCTGGAAAAGGCGGGGAGAAGCCTCCGTGGGGCCTCTCTAGGAATCTCCTGGGAGGAAACAGGGCTAGAAAAGGCGGGGAGAAGCCTCCGTGGGGCCTCTCTAGGAATCTCCTGGGAGGAAACAGGGCTAGAAAAGGCGGGGAGAAGCCTCCGTGGGGCCTCTCTAAGAATCTCCTGGGAGGAAACAGGGCTAGAAAAGGCATGGAGAAGCCTCCGTGGGGCCTCTCTAGGAATCTCCTGGGAGGAAACAGGGCTAGAAAAGGCGGGGAGAAGCCTCCGTGGGGCCTCTCTAGGAATCTCCTGGGAGGAAACAGGGCCGGAAAAGGCAGGAAGTGAGCCTCTGTGGGGCCTCTCTAGGAATCTAGATCGTTAGCAGCTAGTTAAGGCTGGGGAAAAAAGCTACATTCAGAGTATAAGATGCACCCAAATTATCAGCCTCTTTTAGGAAGGAAAAAGGTGCATCTTATACACCGAAAAATACGGTATGAGCCGAAACATAGAAGATTGACGGCAGAAAAAGACCTCATGGTCCATCTAGTCTGCCCTTATACCATTTCCTGTATTTTATCTTAGGATATGTTTATCCCAGGCATGTTTAAATTCAGTTACTGTGGATTTCCCAACCACGTCTGCTGGAAGTTTGTTCCAAGCATCTACTACTCTTTCAGTAAAATATTTTCTCACGTTGCTTCTGATCTTTCCCCCAACTAACCTCAGATTGAACGCTTCCCCCAACTGAACCTTATTTAACCCTTTCACATAAATAAGGTTCAGGAAGGAAGTGAAAAGGCTTCCTGGTTGAAAAGCAAAGTGTATTGAAAAGGAAAAAAAAAACCCTTCCTCCTGAAAACAAAAATCACCTTTGGGTCATATAAGGTGGAAGAATCTCTGTCTTTTGCAACCTAGAGGCCAAATTCCCTGCAAACCCATCTCCACTTCTTCTACCCAGTAGAAAACAGTTCAGCAAAGCTTTGGATGAATCATATAGGAGAGCCGCCTCGGGCCAAAGCGGTTGCCATGGTTTCCAAACAATCCTGGCCTTTAGAGACAAAATATTCACGCCCACCAATTGTGCCCGCACGCCAACCCTGACATCTGGCCAACTGCAATCGTCAATGGATACAACTCTGAAGTCGTTTTGTGCCAAGGAGGTCGGAGAGTGTTGCATCCCACAAAGCAGGGCTTTGCAAGTGTCCACACCCATAAGTCAATGCCTGGGGAGGGGGGGAAACTGCTCCCCCTCCCTCCCGGAGGCCCTCTGGAGGCCGAAAACAGCCTGTTTCCCAACTTCTGGTGGGCCCAGTAGGGTCGTGTTTCGCCCTCCCCAGGCTCCAAAGCCAGGAGAGGGTAAAAACACCCTCCCCTATCCCCCCGGAGGCTCTCTGGAAGCTAAAAACTCCCTCCCACAGCCTCTGTGCAAGCCAAAAATCAGCTGGCTGGCACACACATGCACATTGGAGTTGAACTAGGGCAACGGCTTGCGTGCCGGCAGAAATGGCTCTTTGTGCCACCTGTGGCACCCGTAGCATAGGTTCGCCATCACTGTCCTAAGCGATCTGTCCGTTTCTTTGCAAAATCGAGTCTTTTTTCATTGCTACTCCCTCCGATCTTCCCGGTTTGCAGGATTTTTTCATTGATACAGTGGTACCTCGACATACGAGTTGAATTCATTCCAGACCCGAGTTCGTAAGTCGATCCACTCGCATCTCAAACGAATTAGGCGTTGATTGCTTACCTGAACGCCTCTTCTCGTACGGTGAGCGGGTACAGCAGTCACATGGGTTGCTCATGTCCAATCCGGTGGAACTGAGCCTAGTATTAAAAAAGCTTGCCGGATCTGCCCCTTCCCCAGAATTCGCGAATCCATAGACTAGGCTCAGTTGTGAAGCTCTGTAGTGTTCAACTCTCATTGTTAGAGGAAGAAAGGTATAGAAAGGTAAAGAAGACACATACAAGGGCGGGAAGTGACTGCTGTACCCGCTCACCGTACGAGAAGAGGCGTTCAGGTAAGCAATCAACGCCTATTCTCCGTACTGAAGGAGCGGGTCCAGCAGTCACATGGGACATACCCAATAGATGGTCCCTAGGGTGGGATTAGCTTGCTATCGTGAGAGATAACGGATTGGAGTACCCTTCTGCCGAAGGCAGCGTCCGCTGAAGCATAAGAATCAATTTTGTAGTGCCTGATGAAGGAATTTGGCGAGGCCCAAGTGGCTGCTTTGCAGACCTCCTCCAACGGGGCTTGAGTCGCCCAAGCGGCCGAGGTGGCTGCGCTCCTGGTGGAATGCGCAGTGATGTTCCTTGGAACTGAGAGGGAGGCCGACTCATAGGCCTTAGATATAGTCCCTCTGATCCACCGGCCTATTACTGTTGAAGACACTTTGGCCCCCATGACTCTGGGATGATAGGCTACAAAAAGTGCTTCTGACCTCCGAAAGGGTCCTGTGCGTTGGATATATATTCTCAGCGCTCTGGTGAGATCCAGGGTGTGCCATCTAATTGCCAAGGGATGGTCTCGTTGGAGGCAGAAGGAAGGTAGGACAATATCCTGAGATCTGTGGAACATGGAACTGACCTTGGGTAAGAAGGTGGGGTCCAGTCGCAAGACTACCTTGTCCTGATGGAATTGACAAAGGTCCTGCCTGATTGAGAGGGCAGCCAGCTCCGAAATGCGTCGGGCAGAGGTAATAGCCACCAGGAAGGCTACCTTAAAGGATAGGTACCTGAGGGATGCCGATTTTAGGGGTTCGTATGGTGCCTGCGTGAGGGAATGGAGAACCCGTGGCAAATCCCAGGATGGATACCTGTGGACCTTGGAAGGTCTGAGGTTGGCTATGCCCTTGAGGAATTCCTGAACCTCAGGGAGGGATCGGAGAGGCTGTCTGCGGGGACCCCCTAGGACAGATGAAATGGCTGCCAGATGACGCCAGAGGGTGCTGGTGGAAAGACCTTTATGGAAGCCTTGCATAAGGAAGGAAATAATTCTGTGTATGGGGATGCACAGAGGGGAGAGACCTTCCTGTAGACACCACTGGTGAAACTTGGACCACGTGTGGTCGTAGATTCGATTGGTCGAGCCCCTTCTGGCCTTTAAAATGACCTCCACTGAATCGGGGTCATGCCCACGCAGTTCTAAATCTCTCCTGATAACAGCCAAGCGGTGAGGTGGAACCACTCCGGGTCTGGATGGAAAGAGGCCCCCTGCCGCAGCATATCCCCCGAAGCGGGGAGTCGCCAAGGGTCCTGGACGGACAGCTGTTGGAGATCCGCGAACCAGGGCCGGCGGGGCCAATGAGGGGCGATTAGGATTACTCGGGCCCTCTCTGTGAGGACCTTGTGAATCACGTCCGGGAGGATTGGAATCGGAGGAAATGCGTAGAGTAGGCCTGGAGGCCATGGACTCCGGAGGGCATTGATTGCTTCCGCTCCCGGGGATGGAAATCTGGAATAGAAGCGAGGGAGTTGGGCGTTCGCATTGGTCGCGAAGAGATCCAGAACTGGTAGGCCGAATCTGAGGGTGATTTGATGGAACAGGTCTTGATGGAGGTTCCACTCTCCTGGGTCTATCGTTGCTCGGGATAGCCAATCCGCCTGGGCGTTGAGACTCCCCGAGATGTGATCGGCTAGGAGCGACTGGAGATGTTTTTCCGCCCAAAGACCCAACTTGAGGGCCTCCCTCATGAGAGCCTTGGATCTCGTGCCCCCCTGTCTGCAGATATGGCTTTTTGTGGCAATGTTGTCGGTGAGAATGAGAACGTGCCGGTTGGGAATGCGAGGAGAGAAATGCTTCAGAGCCAGGGAAACGGCTCTTAACTCTAGCCAATTGATTGGCCTGGAAGCTTCCTCCGGGGACCACGTGCCCTGGGCTATCATCCCCTGGGCGTGGGCGCCCCATCCCGATAGACTGGCATCTGTGGTGATGACAAATTGATCCGGGCACCTGAACGGGGATCCTCTGTCCATGGCCGGAGACTTCCACCACTTGAAGGATCTGCGAACACTCAGTGGGATGACGATGCGTCGATTTGAGTTGCTGTGCCCCGATCTCTGAAAGGGCAACAGAAGCCACTGGAGTTCCCTAGCATGAAGGCGAGCCCAAGGAATGATGCCTATGCATGACACCATCTTCCCCAAAAGGGAAGATAGAGTAACTATGGATACTGAAGGCTTAGATAAGACGTTAGAAATTAACTCCACTATACTGAGTTTTCTCTCGGGAGAGAGAAAAACCTGGGAAGATTTTGAATCAATAATGGATCCCAGGTGAGGAATGGAAGTGGAAGGTTGGAGGTGACTTTTGTCAAAGTTGATGGAAAACCCATGGTCCTGAAGGACTGACATGGTAACAGAAAGGTCTGATTTCACTCTCTCTAGGGAGTTCCCATGAATTAAAATATCATCAAGATAACATAAAATGTGGATGGGAGACGCCCGGATATAGGCCGCCAGGGACCCCAAGAGCTTTGTAAAGACCCGAGGGGCCGAGGAAAGGCCAAATGGCATCGCCCTATACTGGAAATGCCTGCCTTGAAAGGAAAAACGTAAAAATTTTCTGTGGCATTTGGCTATAGGAATGTGAAGGTAGGCCTCAGTGAGGTCTAAGGAGACCATGAAATCTCCCGAGTGAATGGCGGCCAAAATAGAAGGCAAGGAGTGCATCTTAAACTTTCTATATTTGATGAATAGGTTTAGTTTCTTTAAATCCAAAATGGCTCTCCAACCTCCGGAGGACTTTGGAACCATAAATAGGATGGAGTAAAACCCTTGGCCCTTCTGACCGGAAGGGACCGGTTGAATGGCTCTAATGGACAATAGATGAGAAATGGCCTCCTCCATACGGTTACAATCTGAGGATGACCTGGGAGAAGGGCAGGAAATAAAACGTTTAGGGGGAGGAGAAATAAATTCTAAAAGAAGGCCTGTTTGAACAGTGTCAATGACCCAAGGGTCCTTGGAGGTGAGACGCCAATTTGAAGCGAAATGAGCTAGGCGACCCCCTATGGGAATGGAGGAAAGATTACCATCTAGGTTTTTTTGAAGCCCTGTTAGAGGAAGCTCCCCTTTGGAAGCGAAAACCTCTACCCCTGGAGTTCCTACCTTGGGAACGAAAGCGGGGGGAATACTGACCTGGAGATCTCTGATAGGAAGCCGCTTGGTCTTGCTGGCGCCCTGGGCGACGAAAGGACTGCGTTTTGGTAACCTTTTTCGTGGTTGGACCCAAAACCTTCTTCTTGTCCGTGGTCTCCGTGAGGAGTGGATCCAGAAGATCACCGAAGAGAAGGTCGCGCTTCAAGGGGCCCTGGGATAACTGCCACTTTTGGCGAACTCCCGCTTGCCAAGGGCGAATCCATAGGAGTCTTCTTGCCGTTGTAGAAGCTGCAATAGACTTAGCAGAAAATCTAGTAGATTGCAAGGTGGCATCAGCCACGTACTGGGCAGCTGCAAAGACTTTGTTGAAGTCTTGTTGACCTCTCAAGTCATCTGGAGGAATGTGCTGTTGAAGTTGGCGAAGCCACAGCAGCATGGCTCTGGAGAAGAAGGAGGCTGCTGCAGAACTTTTAATGGCCCAGGAATCAGCGGAGAATCCTCTTTTGAGCATTTGCTCGATGCGCTTGTCCTCTGGACGGAGGACTTCCTCCGCCTCGCCTGGCACAGCCGCTGCCGAGTGAAGAATTTTGACAGGTTCATCTGGTTTGGGAAAAGATAGAAGCTCTTCATAGGAAGAGGAGAGTTTATACAACTTTCTGTCCTTGGTAGAGGGATTAAGGCCAGAGGCTGGAAAATCCCACTGTTTGAGTAAGGCATCTTTAAACAATTTAGGCATAGGAATTACCTCGTTATCCTCCTGTTCCTCTGTGAAGTAAGGTAAATTCTCCTCCGGGGGATCAGTGGAAGTGGAGGCTTGTTTCTCCTGGGCTGCTAATCCCGTAGAAATTCTAGCTTTGAGGAGGAGAGATTTGAATAGTTGAGAAGGGAAAATAGTAATTGGAGGAGGGACCTTTATTTGGGATTCCTCATCCTCTGATAAGCCCTGGAAAGGGTCTTCATCCTCCTCTACATCCTCATATTCATCCTGGGAGGATTCTGAATCATCCTGAATAGGAGCTCTGACCGCTGGGGAAGAACCCAAGGGGCGGGAGGAACGAGAAGGAGGAAGAGGTAAAGGAAGCTCATTGATGGAGGAGAGTTTGGCATCAATGGCTTTGGACAATACAGCAAAAATAGATTGGAACTCAGGAGGTAAAGTGGAAATATCAGCAGAAATGGCAGAAGAATTCCTAAAGGCCTGGGAGGATCCTGGCTGGGGGGAATCTTCAATAATATCTGGTTCCTCTGGACCTATGCCCCATAGGTTAGGTTGGGGTCTGTCTAGGTTTGGCTCATCCAGAGATAACACAGGGACCCCAGAAGGAGGCAGACTAGAGGCCTCTGGTGGGTCTTGACTACTGATTACTTGGGCCTGCACTTTCAAACGTTTTGCTGATTTGTCATGAATTTTTTGTAGGGCTAGGTCCCTTCTCTTCTCAGCCCTGGTGACCTTGGTCGAGGGACGGGCCCCTGGAGAAGAGGAGGAAGAGGCCTGGGGGATACTAGTAATCTCATCGCCTGTAGGCCTAGCCTCTCTGGGACCTTTAGTTGTGCCTCTCTTGGGAAAAGTAGCCATAGTCTGACAATTAACAGAAGACAAGGCTGAGCCAATAACTAAATTATAAGGAGAAGATTTCAAGGACTTCCCAAGAGGAATGGATCCTGCTTCGAGGCCTCGAAGCTGCTGAGACGTGAGGACAATCTGGGCAAACCCAGAGTTCGTGCCCCCAAATCCAGCGGGGCCAGCCTCCCTAAACTTTGCAATTAAGTAAAACCAAGGCACTCTGGTTGGAGGCTTAGCCGGTGGAGAATTTAGCCTGGGACCCCCAAGGCCCGCTCCCGGATCCACGCGGTGGACTGAGGCCTACGCGGCTGGCAGAAGGCCAACACGAGAGGCCTAGATTTTTTTAAAAAGGGCGCGAAGGCCTTCGCGCCGAAAAAATCGCTCCGTAGAATTTCTTAAGGGAAAAGCGATCGACTAAGTCCAGGAGACTAGAAGGCGTCTCACTCCGCAGGAGGTATTTTATAAGCCCTTAAATATTTGTATACAATAATAAAACAATAATTCAATGATAAATACTTGCACCAGAACCTCCAGGCCAAGGGATTAGAAGAATCCACAAGCGGCCGCAGGAATCGTAACCGGCAAAACCGCCGGGGGAAAACGAAACCGCAACTTCTCCCAAGGAAAAAAGCCGAGCCGCTTTATTTCTTTTTTTTTTTTTTTTCTTTTAAACGGCTGGCGCAATTAGTGCAAGTAATTGAATAAAGACAATAAATCTTACTACTTTTTTGAAGGAAAGGTCGAAGGGAAGGTGTTAGAATGTTGAACGAGCATTCACAATACAACCGCAGGATATGCGAACTGAGCGAATTCTGGGGAAGGGGCGGATCCGGCAAGCTTTTTTAATACTAGGCTCAGTTCCACCGGATTGGACATGAGCAACCCATGTGACTGCTGGACCCGCTCCTTCAGTACGGAGAAGCCTTTAGACTTTGTTTTTCGCGCCGAGATAACCGGAAGCAAGGAGATTCTTGCGCCACCTGGTGGAAGCTCGGCTCGTATCCCGAATTTGAGCTCGGGTGTCGAACAGAAATTTCGTTCGCGTCGCGGCTCGTAACTTGGAATATTCGCATGTGGAGCAGCTCGTATCTAGAGGTACTACTGTACTCTGAAGTGGGGTTTTTTCCAGCCCTAAGTCTTTGCAGGCTTGCTTTCATTGCTATTACCTCCAAAAGTTTTTTTTTTTTTGCCAACGAGGAGATAAAACGATGTGCTGAAGCTGACCACACTAAGGACGCTAGCCAGATGAATACCTGGTAGGTAGACTTTTTTCTCCCCCGAGCATAAGATGCGTCTTATAGTTCGGTGCGCCTTATACAGTGATACCTCGTCTTACGAACTTAATTGGTTCCGGGACGAGGTTTGTAAGGGGAAAAGTTTGTAAGACGAAATGATGTTTCCCATAGGAATCAATGGAAAAGCAATTAATGCGTGCAAGCCCAAAAGTCACCCCTTTTGCCAGCCGAAGCGCCTGTTTTTGCGCTGCTGTAATTCTCCTGAGGCTCCCCTCCGTGGGATACCCCACCTCCGGACTTCCGTGTTTTTGTGATGCTGCAGGGGAATCCAAGCAGGGGAATCCCAGCAGCGCAAAAACGGGTGCTTCGCTGGCAATGGAAGTCTGGAGGTGGGGTTTCCCAGCGAGGGGAGCCTCAGCGAAATTGCAGCATCGCAAAAACATAGAAGTCCTCAAAACCCCACCTCCGAACTTCTGTTGCCAGCAAAGCACCCGTTTTTGCGCTGCTGGGATTCCCCTGCAGTATTGCAAAAACATGGAAGTCCGGAGGTGGTGTTTCCCATGGAGGGGAGCCTCAGGGAAATCCCAGCATCGCAAAAACGGGAGCTTCGCTGGCAACAGAAGTCCGAAGGCAGGGCCTCCCAGTGGTGGCGGCTTGGGTTTGTAAAGTGAAAATAGTTTGGAAGAAGAGGCAAAAAAATCTTAAACCCCGGATTTGTATCTCGAAAAGTTTGTATGACGAGGGGTTTGTAAGACGAAGTATCACTGTACCCCGAATAATACAGTTACGTCCCACTGCCTTTTTTCTCGTTGGCTTAGAATCTCCATAGACATCCTGCCTTTTGTTTTTTGTTTAATTCCTGTCTTGTGAGTGATTGACAGTGTGATTATGTCACTAAAGTCAGCCATACTCAGATTTGCAGATTATTATTATTTTTTTACCATCTGGAGAGAGAGAGAGAGAGAGACTGAATGAGGTTGTGATGAGTAGATAAGCCTTCCGCCAGCTCAACTTTCAACAACTGCTGGGTAAACACATAGTAGAATTCTATTTTAATCAGGAAGTGCCAATATAAAAAAAGACATAGAGCAGGAACTTTCTTATGAAGGGACAATCCATTCCCATTGTTTTGTACTACAGCAACGTTGAGGCAGTGGTGAAATCTAGTTACGTTCCCTACTGGTTCGGAAGGGCACGCTCCGCGCATATCCGTGAGCGAGCATGTGGTTTTTCACCCTCTGCGCATGCGCGGAACGCTTTAAAAATTGGTGACATCTGGGCGGGTGGAGGGAGCCTTGCGCTTCCGCGGCTACCAGTTCTTTAAACCCCCGGCCGCCGCTACCGGTATACCCAAACTGGCCCGAACCGGTAGGATTTCAGTCGAGGCTCGACTACTGCAATGCTCTCTGCATGGGGCTACCTTTGAAGAGTGTTCTGAAACTGCAAATCATGCAGCGCGAGCAGTCATGGGCCTCCCAAGACATACCCATGTTTCCCCAGCACTCCGCGGACTGCATTGGCTGCCGATTGGTTTCCGGACAAAATTCAAAGTGTTGGTTATGACCTATAAAGCTCTATGTCGCATCGGACCACATTACTTGCGGGGCCGCCTTCTGCCGCATGAGTCCCAACAACCGGTCAGATCCCACAGAGTCGGCCTTCTCCAGGTTCCGTCAACTAGACAATATCATTTGGAGGGGCCTAGGGGAAGAGCCTTCTCTGTGGCGGCTCCGACCCTTTGGAATCAGCTCCCTCCAGAGATTAAGACTGCCTTTCGTAAACTCCTTAAAACCCACCTCTGTCGTCAAGCGTGGGGGAACTGAAACATCTCCTCCTGCCTATGTAGTTTTCTGTGTATGATATGACTGTATGTATGTTTTTTATATATTGGGTTTTCTTGTTTTTTAGACTTATTATTGTTATTTTAGAGTCTAACTATTAGATTTGTCATTATATATTGTTTTTATCATTGCTGTAACCCGTCCCGAGTCTACAGAGAGGGGCGGCATACAAATCTAATGAATGAATGAATGAATGAATGAATGAATGAATGAATAAATAAATAAATAAATAAATAAATAAATAAATAAATAGAAACATAGAAGACTGACGGCAGAAAAAGACCTCATGGTCCATCTAGTCTGCCCTTATACTATTGCCTGTGTTTTATCTTAGGATGGATCTATGTTTATCCCAGGCATGTTTAAATTCAGTTACTGTGGATTTACCAACCACGTCTGCTGGAAGTTTGTTCCAAGGATCTACTACTCTTTCAGTGAAATAATATTTCCTCACGTTGCTTTTGATCTTTCCCCCAACTAACTTCAGATTGTGTCCCCTTGTTCTTGTGTTCACTTTCCTATTAAAAACACTTCCCTCCTGGACCTTATTTAACCCTTTAATATATTTAAATGTTTCGATCATGTCCCCCCTTTTCCTTCTGTCCTCCAGACTATACAGATTGAGTTCATGAAGTCTTTCCTGATACGTTTTATGCTTAAGACCTTCCACCATTCTTGTAGCCCGTCATTCCAACTGGGAATAATTCTTGAGCAGCATTCACCCAAATCTCCGTAATTTGCAATATAGCTACAACAAATGCGCAATTCAATATATTATTACTCCACCCCTATACAACAGCATTGGGTTTAAGGAAAGAGATTATGACCTTGAATGCTAAAGGCCTACTTAAGGCAGCAGGAATATTTCTTAACTCCTTCAAGGGAACAAGCCGGTTTATTCTCACTAAGCTGCCACAGGGAAGTAGCCTCATGTTGACAATGATTTCACTCCTGTTGTAGCACAGCACAGTATGTTCTACGAAGCCGCGGAATGTTCACCAAACAAAACATTGCTCAACTGGCAAAATTAGAAACGACAAAGTTCTCCTGATTTAAAATTAAACGAGAAGGACATAAACTAAGCTAAGGAAACAGGCCCGATGTCCCTGGTGGACTCCCATCAAACCAGCTCTTCTGAAGCACGGAAAATAGAATAGAAATAGAATAGAGTTGGAAGGGACCTTGGAGGTCTTCTAGACCAGTGTTTCCCAACCATAGCAACTTAAAGATATCTGGACTTCAACTCCCAGAATTCCCCAGCCAGACGCCATTTCGGAACATTGCTGCAGCTACACTATCTTAGAAACATAGAAAGATAGAAGACTGACGGCAGAAAATGACCTCATGGTCCATCTAGTCTGCCCTTATACTATTTCCTGTATTTTATCTTACAATGGATATATGTTTATCCCAGGCATGTTTAAATTCAGTTACTGTGGATTTACCAACCACGTCTGCTGGAAGTTTGTTCCAAGGATCTACTACTCTTTCAGTAAAATAATATTTTGTCATGTTGCTTTTGATCTTTCCCCCAACTAACTTCAGATTGTGTCCCCTTGTTCTTGTGTTCACTTTCCTATTAAAACACTTCCCTCCTGAACCTTATTTAACCCTTTAACATATTTAAATGTTTCGATCATGTCCCCTTTTCCTTCTGTCCTTCAAACTATACAGATTGAGTTCATGAAGTCTTTCCTGATACGTTTTATGCATAAGACCTTCCACCATTCTTGTAGACTTTCTTTGGACCCGTTCAATTTTGTTAATATCTTTTTGTAGGTGAGGTCTCCAGAACTGAACACAGTACTCCAAATGTGGTCTCACCAGCGCTCTATATAAGGGGATCACAATCTCCCTCTTCCTGCTTGTTATACCTCTAGCTATGCAGCCAAGCCCGACCACACTGCTCACCCATTTTGAGACTGTCAGAAATCACTACCCCTAAATCCTTCTCTTCTGAAGTTTTTGCTAACACAGAACTGCCAATGCAATACTCAGATTGAGGATTCCTTTTCCCCAAGTGCATTATTTTACATTTGGAAACATTAAACTGCAGTTTCCATTGCTTTGACCATTTATCTAGTAAAGCTAAATCATTTACCATATTACAGACGCCTCCAGGAATATCAACCCTTTCTTTCTAAAGAAACACAAAATTTACACACGCACTCCTGACAATTCAAATAATGTATATCTAAAGTTTCGCATTCGTACCATTACTGTAGACTGAGAAAAAAAGTAGGGTGCATTACTTTCTGGGCGACCCTCGTATAAAATGACTGAACAAGGCAACAAAAGTGTTTACCTGGTTGGGTTGAATTCTGGGCACGTACACCTTCCACATCTGAGCTTCCCTAGAGATTGCCATCTCTAGGAGGACGGACAACCTGTGGCTCTCCAGGGGTCCTGAAAACTTCATGGTCCTCCTTGGATCCACCTGCCACCCAACTGGACACAGCTACCTGCAAAAGAAGGAGAGGGCAAAACAATGAGCAATGAATGTGAAAAGAAGCACATAATCTAAAACAGTGTTTCCCAACCTTGGCAACTTGAAGCTATTTGGACTTCAATTCCCAGAATTCCCTAGCCAGCGAATGCTGGCTGGGGAATTCTGGGAGTTGAAGTCCAGATAGCTTCAAATTGCCAAGGTTGGGAAACACTGATCTAAAATATATATTTTTTCACTTTTTTTTGGAGCTTCAGTTCTAATCCTCTTCAGTTCTAACTCTCGCATCCTGGACATAACTCCTATCCTCAAAACAATGCTACAGAACAGTGTTTCCCAACCTTGGCAACTTGAAGATATTTGGACTTCAACTCACAGAATTCCCCAGCCAGGGAAAGCTGGCTGGGGAATTCTGGGAGTTGGAGTCCAGATATCTTCAAGTTACCATGGTTGGGAAACACTGCTATAGAGCATTGCACACCGAGACAACTAGACACAAGAATAGGGGGTTTTTTCCGAACGCCATCACTCTGCTAAACAAATAATTCCCCCACCACTGTCAAACTATTCACTAAGGCTGCATTACTATTAGTCTTCTCATCGTTTCCATCACCCATCTCCCCCCACTTTGCTTGTATCCTTACAATTTATATTGATTGTTTCCTGATTGCTTATTTGTACCCTATGACAATCATTAAGTGCTGTACACCACGATTCTTGACAAATGTATTTTTTATGAACACTCAGAGCATATGCACCAAAGACAAATTCCCTGTGTGTCCAATCACACTTGGCCCATAAAGAATTCCGTTCCATTCTATTCCATTCTATTCCATTCCAATCCAATCAATTTTAAATGTCTTGTTTCGTGAACAGAAAAAACCCCACTGCGGGGTCCTTGCTGCCACAATCAATTTTTTTGCATAATAAAAAAATAAAACAATTGGTATAACAAATCCGGTACGATATGTACGTAACAGACATATGGAAATATGGAAATAAAGATATTTAGGAAATTAAATACTCAATAAAGAGTGCATAAAAGGCGGCTAGGAAATAAATTACTATACAGTGATCCCTCGATTTTCGCGATCTCGATCTTCGCGAAACGCTATATCGCGATTTTTCAGAAAATATTAATTAAAAAATACTCCACTCTTCTCTCTCTCTCTTTCTTCCTCTCTCTCACTCTCTTCCTTCCTTTCTCATCTCTTTCTTTCTTTCCTTCTCTCTCTTTCTGTATCTCTCCCCCTCTTGCTCTCTCTCTTTTTCTCACTTTCCCTCTCTCGTGCACCGAGCGGCGGGCAGGCGGGCAGGCAGGCGGCGGGCAGGCAGGCGGCGGACAAGCGGCGGGCGGACAAGCGGCGGGCAGGCGGGCGGGCAGGCGGCGGGCAGGCAGGCGGACAAGCGGCGGGCGGGCAGGCAGGCGGCGGACAAGCGGCGGGCGGACAAGCGGCGGGCGGGCGGGCGGGCAGGCGGCGGACAAGCGGCGGGCAGGCAGGCGGCGGACAAGCGGCGGGCGGACAAGCGGCGGGCAGGCGGGCAGTGGACAAGCGGCGGGCGGACAAGCGGCGGGCGGACAAGCGGCGGGCGGGCAGGCAGGCGGCGGACAAGCGGCGGGAGGGCGGGCAGGCAGGCGGCGGACAAGCGGCGGGCGCGGCAGCAGCGAGGAGCCGAAGATCGGGGTTTCCCCTTTGCATGGGCGGCGGGGAAACCCCGATCTTCGGCTCCTCGCTGCCGAGCAGATCAGCTGCTGGGCGGCGGAAGGAACCTTCCCTGGGTCTTCCCAGGTGCGGAAGTAAAAACACCATCTGCGCATGCACGGCCATGGAAAAAAGGGTGTGCATGCGCAGATGGTGTTTTTACTTCCGCACCACTATATTGCGAAAAATCGAGTATCGCGAGGGGTCTTGGAACGTAACCCTCGCGATACTCGAGGGATCACTGTAGATGGATAACCAAAATGATTAATAGCAGATAACAGCTGTATCTACCAGAACATGAAATATTTAACAATAGAAGAAATTACATTTTCCCTCCTTACATGATGATGTAAAGAATACATTGGTTATTTGTTATGGTGTTGTTGTTTTCTTTTCTTCCTTGTTGGTGTCATTTTTGTTTTTGTATTTTGTATTTTGTAAATGTATGTTTGTTCATTTTTGGTTGTTATGGTTTTAAAGAATTTAAATAAAAACTACTTTAAAAAGAAACAAAAAACAAACAGAAAACAACAACTTGGACATGACGAGATATTCCAGTTTCCACATTTTCGTCATTTCTCTTCCTAAATGTAAGTCTTTATCTCTATTTAGATATACAGTGATAACTCATCTTACAAACCCCTCGTCATACAAACTTTTCAAGATACAAACCCGGGGTTTAAGATTTTTTTGCCTCTTCTTCCAAACTATTTTCACCTTACAAACCCAAGTCGCAGCCACTGGGATGCCCCGCCTCCGGACTTCTGTTGCCAGCGAAGTGCCCGTTTTTGCGCTGCTGGGATTCCCCTGCAGCATCAGGAAAACATGGATGTCCAGAGGTGGGGTTTCCCATGGAGCAGAGCCTCAGGGGAATCCCAGCAGCGCAAAAACGGCCGCTTCGGCTGGCAAAAGGGGTGAGTTTTGGGCTTCCACGCATTAATCGCTTTTCCATTGATTCCTATGGGAAACATTGTTTTGTCTTACAAACTTTTCACCTTACAAACCTCGTCCTGGAACCAATTAAGTTCGTAAGACGAGGTATCACTGTATCTCCATTTTATATAAACTGAATTTAAACATACCTGGGATAAACATAGATCCACCCTAAAATAAAATACAGGAAATAGTATAAGGGCAGACTAGATAGACCATGAGGTCTTTTTCTGCCGTCAACTTTTTCTATGTTTCTATATGTGCCCTCTGTTGTCCATGCCAAGAATCGTCCCTTAAAACACTGCCAGCGCCCTGAAGATAATTGCCAATCACTGTCGTAAACTACATTTCTTTTATAGAGGGCAGGGCCCTCTGCACACATTCATTCTTTCGTCATTCATGGCTTGCTGCAATCTCTGGGATGAGCAGACGACATCAATTATGCATCAGCAGAAAAGCAGCTCGGCAGAAAGTCTTCACAATGACCCAGAGCTCCAAGTCTGGGATGCTCCCTTTTTTCTTTGAACGTTGAGCATGTTGAGCAACCCAAGTCCTAGGTTGCATCAAGCGAGGGTTTAGAATCAAGGCTCAAGTGAAGTGTCGGTTCCTCTTTCTTTCTTTCTCTTTCTTTCTTTCTTTCTTTCTTTCTTTCCTTCCTTCCTTCCTTCCTTCCTACCTACCTATCTATCTATCTATCTATTTATTTATTGGATTTGTATGCCGCCCCTCTCCATGGACTTTAATAATAATAATGCCTTGGTTAAGATCCCACTTGAAATACTACTGAGTTCAGTTTCGGCTGCGTCAATATTAAAGACGTTGAGACTCTAGAACAGCGGTTTTCAACTTGGGGGTCGAGACTCCTTTGGGTGTCGAATGACTGTTTCACAGGGGTTGGACTTGATGAACCTCCAAAGTCCCTTTCAACTCTAATGAATAAATAAATAAATAAGCCTAAGACCCTATCTCCGGGACCGCCTTCTGCCGCACGAATGCCAGCAACCGGTTAGGTCCCACAGAGTGGGCCTTCTCCGGGTCCCGTCGACTAAGCAATGTCGTTTGGCGGGACCCAGGAGAAGAGCCTTCTCTGTGGCGGCCCCGACCTTCTGGAATCAGCTCCCCCCAGATATCAGAGTTGCCCCCACCCTCCTTGCCTTTCACAAGCTCCTTAAACCCCACCTCTGTCGTCAGGCATGGGGGAATTGAAATTTTCCCTTCCCCCTAGGCTTATAGAATTTATACATGGTATGCTTGTATGTATGAGTGGTTTTTTAAATTGGGGTTTTTTAGATTGTTTTTAATATTAGATTTGTTTACATTGTCTTTTTATATTGTTGTTAGCCGCCCCGAGTCTTCGGAGAGGGGCGGCATACAAATGTAAATAATAATAATAATAATAATAATAATAATAATAATAATAATAATAATAATAATAATAATGTGAAAAGACACTACCTAACAGAAATAACTCTGGTTTTTTTCTCAATTTTTTCTTTTGTAATTTCTTTTAAATAAATAGCTACCCCATTTCAATACGTCTTTGCCTCTGGGCAAGGCCACCATAAGTGATAGAATTCTATCATTTTATATCATTTCTATACCTATAACACTTTATTCTGGGTATATGCTATTAATCAATAAGCAATAATCTAGATGTATTACTATGTTACTAAAATAGATTGGTGGCTGTACATACAGATTAAATCAAGATTACATCATAATAAGAACTATGGAATACAAATACAAAACTCAGCACTGGATAAAATTCTTCTAGGACAAGAAATCAATTACAAAATTTTCTATTAAAACTCAAAATGCAAGAAGAAATTGTTAAAGGAAATATGATTAGCTGGGCCAGAAATATCGGTCATAATATAAATCTACATCAATGGGAAAAAATATGGCAAAAAACCTACCAACTGACAAAATCAACAACATATAAAGAAAATATAATTAAAATGTTTTATAGATTTTATAAAGATTAGCAAAATTGTACACAAATCTTAAAACAAACTGTTGGAAATGTGGGCAGAAAAATGGAATCTTTTTTCATATGTCCTTAAGTAAAAAAAAAAATCTGGTATAAAATACAAACTTGGATAAATGAAATGATACGGCAAAAACTGGAGTTAAAAAACCGGAAATCTTTCTACTTGGGATACTCGAAAAACAAATTTTAAAAAAACATTATTACCTAATCCCAACATATCATAACAGCAACAAGAATCAATATAGCTCAATACTGGAAAGAAGAAGTACTAGCTGAAAGAGGTTTGATTAAAAAAAAACTTGATTGTGCGGAATCAGACAAAATGACAATTGAGCTAAATGACCAGGAAAATTCAAAATACACTGCTCAAAAAATAAAGAGAACACTTAAAAAACAGAATATAACTTCAAGTAAGTCTTCTGTGACATCAAACTGTTCACTTAGGAAGCAACACTGATTGACAGCCAATTTCACATGCTGTTGTGCAAATGGAATAGCTGTATTTCATTCATTCAGATCTAGGATGTGTTATTTGAGTGTTCCCTTTATTTTTTTTGAGCAGTGTATTATGAAGTATGGAGTGGTTTTTAGAAATGGCTGGAAAAAAGGAAAAGAAATGGAGGCGGTTTGAAAGACTGGTAAATATGTTTTAAAACTTTCAAAAATATTAGATCAATAAGCTTAAAGAGGATGGAATAAACAAATATAGATGTAGGAAGATAGGAAAATAGGATTGGTAGAAAAGAAAATCAACTCGAAAATAAGTATATACAGTGATCCCCCGAGTTTCGCGATCTCGATCATTGCGAAACGCTATATCGCGATTTTTCCACCCGATGACGTCACTCCCTTCCTTTCTCATCTTTCTCTCTTTCTCTATCTTGCTTCTTCCTCTCTCACACTCTCTTCCTCCCTCTCTCATCTCTTTCTTTCCTTCTCTCTCTTTCTCTATCTCTCCCCCTCTTGCTCTCGAGCGGCGGGTGGCACCCAGGGAAGGTTCCTTCGGCCGCCCACCAGCTGATCTGCTCGGCAGCGCAGTAGCAGCGAGGAGCCGAAGATGGGGTTTCCCCTTTGCGTGGGCAACGGGGAAACCCCATCTTCGGCTCCTCGCTGCTACTGCGCTGCCGAGCAGATCAGCTGGTGGGCGGCCGAAGGAACCTTCCCTGGGTCTTCAACTCCCAGAGCGGCGGACAAGCGGAAAAGCGGCGGACAAGCGGGCAGGCAGGCGGCTCCTCAGCTGCTGGGTCTTCCCAGGTGCGGAAGTAAAAACACCATCTGCGCATGCGCGGCCATGGAAAAAGGGGCACGCATGCGCAGATGGTGTTTTTACTTCCGCACCGCTACATCGCGAGAAATCGATTATCGCAAGGGGTCTTGGAACGGAACCCTCGCGATAATCGGGGGATCACTGTGTAAGACCAAGTATTATTAATCGTTGGTATCATGAACTGTAGAATAATTTAACAGTAAAGAATAAGCTGTCAAACAGACATAGGGGATGGGTATATACAGTGTTCCCTCACTTTTCGCGGGGGATGCGTTCCGAGACCGCCCGCGAAAGTCGAATTTCCGCAAAGTAGAGACACGGAAGTAAATGCACCATTTTTGGCTATGAACAGTATCACAAACCTTCCCTTAACACTTTAAACCCCTAAATTGCAATTTTCCATTCCCTTAGCAACCATTTAGATTATTTATCACCATGTTTATTTATTAAAGTTTATTAAAAAAATATTTATTAAAAGCAGATGAAAGTTTGGCTATGACATATTTATTTATTTATTTATTTATTTATTTATTTATTTATTTATCAATCAGATTTGTATGCCGCCCCTCTCCGTAGACTCGGGGCGGCTAACAGCAATAATAATACAATGTAAACAAATCTAAGTTAATTTAAAAAACCCCAATTTAAGAAACCAATCATACATACTGACATACCATGCATAAATTTTATAAGCCTAGGTGGAAGGGAAAGGCTCAATTCCCCCCATGCCTGACGACAGAGGTGGGTTTTAAGGAGCTTACGAAAGGCAAGGAGGGTGGGGGCAACTCTGATATCTGGGGGGAGTTGGTTCCAAAGGGTCGGGGCCACCACAGAGAAGACTCTTCCCGTGTCCCGCAAAACGACATTGTTTAGTTGACAGGACCCAGAGAATGACGTCATCGGGTGGGAAAAACCGTGGTATAGGGAAAAAACCCGTGAAGTATTTTTTAATTAATATTTTTGAAAAACCGTGGTATAGACTTTTCACGAAGTTCGAACCCGCGAAAATCGAGGGAACACTGTAATTGTTTTGTGTTATGCTTTTGTTCTTTCATTTTTCGTATTCTTTTTTTTTTTTGTATGTTCTTAAAAGTAGACAGAATACCGATCAATGCAACCATGTTAGGATGGAGAAAATGTCTTTTTTTTAACGTGCATATACTAAATAAAAATTGTTTTCTAAAAAAATTAAAAAAAATTGAAGCAAAGCAAAACCATTTCACCCACTTCCCCCCAATGCAATGTCACAGCAGCCTTGTGAAACAAGGAAGCAAATTGTTTAGATTGGCTCATAAAAAAATGTAGATTTCTGCCATTTGCTGAGATGACTCATCTCTGCTATAAAGGGCATATCTGAAGATGCTGTAGAGATGCGGCTCAATTAGTAAGCAATTCCAACACTTCCCCCCTCAGGTCCTTCTAACTCAGCAAGGTAAATCTTTCAAATTCTCCAGGATTGACATTTTAAGTTTGGACCTGACAGACGAGGTGAGGTAAGTGGGTAGAGCAACGTTTTTGCAACCATGGAAACTTTCAAGATGGGTGGACTTCAACTCCCAGAATTCCACCCGCCAATATAGGGTTAGACCATAGGTCAATGATGGCGAACCTTTTTTTTTCCTCCGGTGCCAAACGAGCGTGCATGTGCGCTATTGTGCATGCGCGAGTGCCCACACCCATAATTCATAGAAACATAGAAGACTGACGGCAGAAAAAGACCTCATGGTCCATCTAGTCTGCCCTTATACTATTTCCTGTATTTTATCTTAGGATGGATCTATGTTTATCCCAGGCATGTTTAAATTCAGTGACTGTGGATTTACCAACCACGTCTGCTGGGAGTTTGTTCCAAGGATCTACTACTCTTTCAGTGAAATAATATTTTCTCACGTTGCTTTTGATCTTTCCCCCAACTAACTTCAGATTGTGTCCCCTTGTTCTTGTGTTCACTTTCCTATTAAAAATACTTCCCTCCTGAACCTTATTTAACCCTTTAACATATTTAAATGTTTCGATCATGTCCCCCCTTTTCCTTCTGTCCTCCAGACTCTACAGATTGAGTTCATGAAGTCTTTCCTGATACGTTTTATGCTTAAGACCTTCCACCATTCTTGTAGCCTGTCTTTGGACCCGTTCAATTTTGTCAATATCTTTTTGTAGGTGAGGTCTCCAGAACTGAACACAGTACTCCAAATGTGGTCTCACCAGCGCTCTATATAAGGGGATCACAGTCTCCCTCTTCCTGCTTGTTATACCTCTAGCTATGCAGCCAAGCATCCTACTCGCTTTTCCTACTGCCTGACTGCACTGTTCACCCTTTTTGAGACTGTCAGAAATCACTACCCCTAAATTCAATGCCTGGGGAGGGCAAAAACAGCTTCCCCTGGCCCCTGGAGCCCCTCTGGAGGCTGGAAATGGCCTCTTTCCCAACTTATGGTTGTTATGGTTAGCTCTGGCCCAGCTCCTGCCCCAAGGAATGTGCAGGTGGATATGGGGGAAACATCCACATGCCACAGGCCTGTTTTGCTCCCAATGGAATCTGACGACGAAGCCTCCTCTGACCAAGGAAGCGTGAGTGACAGGGAAGAGGGGAGTTTGGCAGACAGCCCAGGAAGAGATCAATCATCTGTATCATCCTTGGATTCTGAACAAGAATTAATGACACATCCACGCATGCGTACAGTGATGCATAGGAGACAACAACTGAAGGATTATTACAAGAGAAAATGAGGCCACCTGTGGTTGGGTGGGGCTGCTGTAATTAGTGCTACAGATAAAAGTGCAACCTGCTGTTTTAGCCTCATGGCAAAAAGTTTACACCACGGTTTTTCAAAAATATTAATTAAAAAAAGTACTTCGCTGGTTTTTCCCCTATACCATGGTTTTTCCCGCCCGATGATGTCATATGTCATCGCCAAACTTTCGTCCGCCTTTAATAAATATTTTTTTTGATAAACGTTAATAAATAAACATGGTGAGTAATAATCTAAATGGTTGCTAAGGGAATGGGAAATTGTAATTTAGGGGTTTAAAGTGTTAAGGGAAGGCCTGTGATACTGTCCATAGCCAAAAATAGTGTATTTACTTCCGCATCTCTACTTTGCGGAAATTCGACTTTCGCGGGCGGTCTCGGAACACATCCCCCGCGAAAGTCAAGGGAACACTGTATATCCTTTTCCAAGCCGCCCAAAGTCCTTCGGGAGTTGGAGAGCACAGAATACAATAAGTAAGTAAATAAATAAAGAAGTTTAAATTGCAAGCCCATTTTCGCTGGACACCAGGAAAAACATTCCTAAGATTCGTTCGACCATGAAATATCCTTAGGGGATGTTGGACACCCGTTCGCAGGAGGACTTCAAACAGAGACTGACTGGCCATATGTCATTTCTGCTACTGGGTAGAGTATCATGCTCTTTTAGATAACTTCCAACCCTTGCATTCTTTGCTTCTATGATTACGGTTTGGAACTCACACACACGCCACTTCCGCAAAATAAAACTGCTGAATGCCATGTATAGGTGGTCCTCGAGATACGACTGTAATGGAGACAGTCTATTAAAGTCTCATGTCACCAGGCCATTAGAGGAAACATATGGATGAGCAGTTCCCCCCCCCCCATTTCTCCGCAGTCTGCATTGGTTGCCGATCAATTTCTGGTCACAATTCAAAGTGTTGGTTATGACCTATCAAGCCCTTCATGGCATCGGACCAGAATATCTCCGGGACCCCCTTCTGCCGCACGAATCCCAGCAACCGGTTAGGTCCCACAGAGTTGGCCTTCTCCAGGTCCCGTCGACTAAACAATGTCGTCTGGTGGGACCCAGGGTAAGAGCCTTCTCTGTGGCGGCCCTAACCCTCTGGAACAAGCTCCCCCTAGAGATCAGAATTGCCCCCACCCTCCTCGCCTTTCATAAGCTCCTTAAAACCCACCTCTGTCGTCAGGCATGGGGGAATTGAGATATTACTTTCCCCCCAGGCCTATACAATTTATGCATGGTATGTTTGTGTGTATGTTTGGCTTTTAATAAGGATTTTTAGTTATTTTAAGTATTAGATTTGTTATATGCTGTTTTATTATTGCTGTTAGCCACCCTGAGTCTATGGAGAGGGACGGCATACAAATTTAATAGATAGATAGATAGATAGATAGATAGATAGATAGATAGATAGATAGATAGAAAGATAGATAGATAGATAGATAGATTAGATAGATATAGATAGATTAAGATGATAGATAGATAGATAGATAGATAGATAGATAGATAGATAGATAGATAGATAGATAGATAGATAGATAGATAGATAGATAAATTTCTACTCTCCCCGATGAATCATTAAATTAACAAGTCGGCCATTAAGTGAAGCACAGGAGTCTGCTTTGCGCCAGAGAGAGAAACCCAGGGGGAATGGCAGGAAACTGGCCGGGCCTTCGTGCTGCTCTCAAATTTCCTGGGAATTTTTTCCGGGCTCGGGTTCTTAAGTAGAAAATGTGTCTTAAGAGGCCAAAATTGTTGAACACTTGGTTCTTATCTAGAAACGTTCTTAAGTAGAGGTACCATCTATCTGTATATTTCTCTGCAGGTTGCGTGCTATACACCGATCCACATCGGGCCACCAACCAGCAGGGAACCGGGTTTACATTTAAACTAGAATCATTATTGTAACTTATCACCACAGGCCATCTTTCAAAGTCTGAAATGAACTGAGTTGCTATTTAACGAATTCATAGAATGCAGCGGAAGAGTTTAAGTGGACATATAAATTCAGATTGGTCTGACCTTCATTTATCCCCAAACAGTTCAGCAAATATTTAACATGGGATTGGAAAATTCCCAGACATCTTTCAGACTACCCTGGTTACAACATAGTTGGCCACAATAGCAAACACCGCTATCTACAGGGCTATATTTTCCAACCAAGACTGACCTCTCCACCCCTAGCATAAAATTATTAGTGGTCCTCCATTCTGCTGGGACAACGCTTTAGCCCCAAATCCTGAAGTTTTTTTCCTAATAGCATCAATGCTGTGAATTTCATTGCCCCCTTTATATCCTTCTCTGCTCTTATTCTGTTAGGCATCAGAAAATTCTTCAAAATGCTTGGCTGCATAGCTAGAGGTATAACAAGCAGGAAGAGGGAGATTGTGATCCCGCTATATAGAGCGCTGGTGAGACCCCATTTGGAATACTGTGTTCAGTTCTGGAGACCTCACCTACAAAAAGATATTGACAAAATTGAACGGGTCCAAAGACAGGCTACAAGAATGGTGGAAGGTCTTAAGCATAAAATGTATCAGGAAAGACTTCATGAACTCAATCCGTATAGTCTGGACTCTGGAGGACAGAAGGAAAAGGGGGGACATGATCGAAACATTTAAATATATTAAAGGGTTAAATAAGGTTCAGGAGGGAAGTATTTTTAATAGGAAAGTGAACACAAGAACAAGGGGACACAATCTGAAGTTAGTTGGGGGAAAGATCAAAGGCAAGATGAGAAAATATTATTTTACTGAAAGAGTAGTAGATCCTTGGAACAAACTTCCAGCAGACGTGGTTGGTAAATCCACAGTAACTGAATTTAAACATGCCTGGGATAAACATAGATCCATTGTAAGATAAAATACAGGAAATAGTATAAGGGCAGACTAGATGGACCATGAGGTCTTTTTCTGCCGTCAGTCTTCTATGTTTCTATGTTTAAAATCTAGTGTTTTAAGAAGACGTTTGAATTACAGATGTCACTACTTCCTTATATGGCTTACTGACATTTTGTAATCCCCCCCTCCCCCGGCACTTAATTTGGGACGATTCTTGGTTCTTATGTAATTTTGCTTGCACCACTGATACTTTATAGTTCTGATTACTGTATAACCCTTTGAGAATCTCTTGACTGCGGCAAGTGAAAAATTGCCAGAATGAATAAATAAGCAAATGTTTGGAATGATTAAATATTTTGTTCTCCTATAGCTTCACAGTTTCCAGGCAAATGGTCAAAGGATAATCTTTCAGGATGTATTTTCATACTTGGAAATACAGTATACTCAGAGAAAGGGAATCTTTAATTTTTTTTCCTTCCCTTTTGCCTCCCTACATATATTTATATTTTAAGTAAGTAAGGAAGGAAGGAAGGAAGGAAGGAAGGAAGGAAGGAAGGAAGGAGATATGTAGTAGACGGGAGTAGGGTGGAAGAAATGGATGGATGGAAGGGAGGGAAGGAAGGAAGGTAGTATGAGAAAAAGGATGGATGGATGGGAGGGAGGAATGAAGGAAGGAATGAAGGAAGGAAGATGTGTGGATGGGAGGAAGGGAAGGTTATATGAGAAAAAGGATGGATGGATGGATAAAGGAAGGAAGGAAGGAAGGAAGGAAGGAAGGAAGGAAGGAGCTATGTGGATGATAGGGAGGATGGAAGAAATGGATGGATGGATGGATGGATGAAAGGAAGGAGATGTGTGGATGGGAGGGAGGGAGGGAGGGAAGGTTATATGAGAAAAAGGATGGATGGATGGATAAAGGGAAGGAAGGAAGGGAGGAAGGCAGGCAGGAAGGCAGGCAGGAAGGAAGGAAGGAAGGAAGGAAGGAGATATGTGGATGATAGGGAGGGTGGAAGAAATGGATGGCTGGATGGATGAAAGGAAGGAGATATGTGGATGGGACGGAGGGTGGGATGGATGGAAGGAAGGAAATATGTGGATGATAGGGAGGGTGGAAGGGATGGATGGATGGGAGGGAGGGAGGGAGGAAGTTAGTGTGTATGGGAGGGAGGGATGGATGGATGGATGGAAGGAAGGAAGGAAGGAAGGAAGGAAGGAAGGAAGGAAGGAAGGAAGGAAGGAAGGAAGGAAGGAAGGATCAGGAAACTGACGGGGATGTTTTCTCTCCAAGATTAAAGTCTGAAACACCATTTACTTTACCTTGCAAATAGCAAAAGCTAACGCCAATAAATATAACTCTTTCAGAACTGCGGAAAACCAAAAATAACACGGAGAAAGAAGCATTTGTGAATATCAACCTTGGAGCAAACCTCACCTAGCAAAAGGCTTTGCTTACCTACCCTACAGGTTGCAGACTGCTGCAGTGAGACACAGCAGGAGGTATTTCAGGTTGAACAGAGAGAGAACAGGCTGAACAAATAACATTTCTGGCTGATTTTTCCAGACACCTTCACAGCCAGGACTTCTAAACTGATACTAAAGAATTGGGAGTGTTCCACAGTTAAATCCTTGATTTACCACCACTTAGTCAGACACTGTTCAAAGTTCAATTTTTATTATAGAAACATAGAAGACTGACCGCAGAAAAAGACCTCATGGTCCATCTAGTCTGCCCTTATACTATTTCCTGTATTTTTATCTTAGGATGGATCTATGTTTATCCCAGGCATGTTTAAATTCAGTTACTGTGGATCTACCAACCACGTCTGCTGGAAGTTTGTTCCAAGCATCTACTACTCTTTCAGTCAAATAATATTTTCTCATGTTGCTTTTGATCTTTCCCCCAACTAACCTCAGATTGTGCCCCCTCGTTCTTGTGTTCACTTTCCTATTAAAAACACTTCCCTCCTGGATCTTATTTAACCCTTTAACATATTTAAATGTTTCGATCATGTCCCCCCCCTTATGTGACCAGGTAAGTGATGTGTCCAGGTAAGTGAAAGAAACCGTCATAAGACACATTTTCGGTACTACTGTAACATCAGTCACTGCTCAAAAAAGTAAAGGGAACACTTAAAAAACAGAATATAACTTCAAGTAACTCAAACTTCTGTGAAATCAAACTGTCCACTTAGGAAGCAACACTGATTGACAATCAATTCCACATGTTGTCAACACATTCAACTTTGTACAGGACAAAGTATTCAGTGAGAATATTTCATTCATTCAGATCTAGGATGGGTTCTTTGAGTGTTCCCTTTATTTTTTTGAGCAGTATAGTTGAACAGTATACAGTAGTACCTCGTGATACGAACCCCTCATCATACGAACTTTTCGAGATACGACCCAGGGTTCGGAATTTTTTTGCCTCTTCTTATGAACTTTTTTCACCGTAGGAACCCGCCTCCGCGAACGCCGAACCCGGAAGTTCGGCAAAAGTTCGGGAGAACACAGAGAAACGCCGCCACCTGTCTGTCACCTTCCGAAACAGCCAGGGGGCTTCTTGGCGTTCTCCCAAATGCCGAACCCAGAAGTTCGGCAAAAGTTCAGGTTCAGGAGAAGGCCGAGAAGCACCGCCGCCTGTCTGTCACCTTCCGAAACAGCCAGGGGGCTTCTCGGCGTTCTCCCAAACGCCGAACCCAGAAGTTCGGCAAAAGTTCGGGTTCGGGAGATCACCAAGAAGTGCCGCCGCCTGTCTGTCACCTTCTGAAACAGCCAGGGGGCTTCTCGGCGTTCTCCCAAACGCCGAACCCAGAAGTTCGGCAAAAGTTCAGGTTCGGCATTCGGGTGAACGCTGAGAAGCGTCACCGCCCGGCTGACAGCCGTGGAGCTGTCGGCCAGTCTGGAGGCTCAAATGGAGGTGGGGAATCCCAATAGGGAATTCCAGGGGCGGAGCTTTGACGTCACGGAGACGTCCTTCCTGGCTGGCCGAAATGTGGACTCCCCGTAAGAAACATAGAAGTCTGACGGCAGAAAAAGACCTCATGGTCCATCTAGTCTGCCCTTATACCATTTCCTGTATTTTATCTTAGGATGGATATATGCTTATCCCAGGCATGTTTAAATTCAGTTACTGTGGATTTATCTACCACGTCTGCTGGAAGTTTGTTCCAAGGATCTACTACTTTTTCAGTAAAATAATATTTTCTCATGTTGCTTTTGATCTTTCCCCCAACTAACTTCAGATTGTGTCCCCTTGTTCTTGTGTTCACTTTCCTATTAAAAACACTTCCCTCCTGGACCTTATTTAACCCTTTAACATATTTAAATGTTTCGATCGTGTCCCCCCTTTTCCTTCTGTCCTCCAGACTATACAGATTGAGTTCATGAAGTCTTTCCTGATACGTTTTATGCTTAAGACCTTCCGCCATTCTTGTAGCCCGTCTTTGGACCCGTTCAATTTTGTCAATATCTTTTTGTAGCTGAGGTCTCCAGAACTGAACACAGTATTCCAAATGTGGTCTCACCAGCGCTCTATATAGCGGGATCCCAATCTCCCTCTTCCTGCTTGTTATACCTCTAGCTATGCAGCCAAGCATCCTACTTGCTTTCCCTACCGCCTGACTGCACTGTTCACCCATTTTGAGACTGTCAGAAATCACTACCCCTAATTCCTTCTCTTCTGAAGTTTTTGCTAACACAGAACTGCCAATACAATACTCAGATTGAGACAATACTCAGTAAGACTTTCGTAAGACAAGGTATCACTGTAGTTGGAAGTCGAGGATTACCTGGCACACACCTGGGTTTTTTTTCCTCTTGCTCCACACAAGTTATTCAGCAATTTTTACCCTTTCGCACCATTTGTCTCGATCGCAGGAAGGAACATGAAGTTTTGCTGACTTCCAAGTTTCCTCCCCAAATACTAATATATTGTCCCCACCCACGTGTGTGAGATTTCAACAGTCATTTTCATACAATTTGTAGATTTACAGCCAAGGAAAACAGTACCTCTCTCTGAACAGTGTCACAACAGAGGTTGTGGTTGCTGCTGCACAAAACACTGATCATCGAAAGAGCAAAAAATCGACAGATTCCATGAATTGAAGTTTTATTTTGTCTGATACTAATTGATTGGTTTATTATTTCAAAATGTCAGAAATGTTTATTTGTATATTTACAACGGTTTGCTTATTATTCTCACTTCCTCAAATGGCAACCAAACAAGTGAGATGGGAATTTTTTAATTTTTCATTATTTAATTGCATCATAATTCTGGCACACTAATAGTTGCCCAATAATTGTGAACATGAAAGCTTTAACTTTCATTTTTACTTTCTTAAATGTTCAGGTTGGGATTTTATTAACAGTTTGGATTGACTGAGAGCACTATAGTTGTTCAATAATAAAATCAATCCTCAAAAATACAACTTTCTTTCTTTCTTTCTTTCTTTCTTTCTCTCTCTCTTTCCTTCCTTCCTTACATGCTGCCCAAGTCCCGAAGATCTCTGGGCGGCTTCCAACAAGTAAAAATCATTCATAAAACAATATAAAAACAATATAACAATATAAAAGCACTAATTTAAAAACTCCACTAAAACACATCAATCATTCTTCATTCATGGCTGGATTTCTCAGTCAATCAACGGCCCCAGGCCTACAGGAAGAGCCAGATCTTTTAAAGCTTTGCAGAAAGCCAGCAAGGTGGGGAAGACATGAATCTCTGGAGGCAGTTAGTTCCATAGGTGTGGGGCCACCACAGAGAAGGCATTTTTGGCTTCCAGAGAGCCTCCATGGAGATGGGGGAGGGCATTTTTACCCTCTCCCAGCTGCAGGGAAGCCTGGGGAGGGTGAAACACGAGCCTACCGGGCCCACCAGAAGTTGGGAAAAGGTTTGCCATCACTGTGTTAGGATAAATGGGGTTTTAGAGTTTTTTTAGTTTTTAATATTTTAATATTGGATTCCTATACAACCTGTATTTTATTTATTGTACGCTGGTCTGAGTCGGTTGAGAAGGGTGGCATAGAAGTCTGGATAGATGGATAGATAAATAGAGAGAGAGAGAGAGAGAGAGAGAAATGAAGATAGAGATAGATAGATAGATAGATAAGATAGGGATGGATGGATGGATAGATGAATAGAGATAGAGATAAATAGATGTAGATAAATAGAGAGACAGACAAAGAGGGAGATGAAGAAAGATAGATAGGGAGAGAGAGAGAGATGGAGATAGCTAGATAGCTAGATAGCTAGATAGCTAGATAGGGATGGATGGATGGATGGATGGATGGATGGATAGAGATAAATAGATAGAGATAAATAGAGATAAATAGAGAGAGAGAGATGAAGAAAGAGAGAGAGAGAGAGATGAAGATAGAGAGAAAGAGAGATAGATAGATAGATAGATAGATAGAGATGGATGAATAGAGATAAATAGATAGAGATAGAGAGATAGAGAGAGATGAAGAAAGATAGAGAGAGAGAGATTAGATAGATAGATAGATAGATAGATAGGGATGGATGGATAGAGATAAATAGATAGAGATAAATAGAGAGAGAGAGAGAAGAAAGAGAGAGAGAGAGAGATGAAGATAGAGAGATATAGATAGATAGATAGATAGATAGATAGAGATGGATGAATAGAGATAAATAGATAGAGATAGAGAGAGAGATGAAGAAAGATAGAGAGAGAGAAGATTAGATAGATAGATAGATAGATAGATAGATAGATAGATAGATAGATAGATAGATAGATAGATAGGGATGGATGGATAGATGGATAGAGATAAATAGATATAAACAGAGAGGGAGAGACAGACAGACAGACAGACAAATAAACAAAGAAAGAAACAAATTAATAAATTTGCTCTTTCCTCTCCTCCTGAACTTCACGCAACTAAACAGAAAATAAACAGAACGTCAGATTAAATAATTGCTTGGCGTCGGATGATTAGTTTTGGCAACCAGGCCTCAACCCCAGCCCAGGGTTTTTCTTTTTTTTAGTTAATATTTGGCCCAGGCTTATGCATGTCACTCAACACCCGTGCAATAAGATCTCTCGCCCGGTTGGCCCAGCTCCAGGCAGAGTGTGGTCCCTGGCAACGTCCAGCCCCCGACACACCCCTCGCGGCCTGCCCACTGGTGCCACAAACTCCGTCAAGCTTACACAGCAGGGCGCCAACCTGCAAAATGTCCTTTGCCTCCTGGCTAGTTGCAAAACACTGCACTGTTGGTCAAAAGGTTTAAGGTTTTGGAAAGCACCCTAGCCTTGCAAAGCTGATTTTAAGGGGGGCGTTGGGGGGGGGGCTCAGGAATGGAGGCAAACTGGAGATGCCGAAGGAACGCCACCATTTATGCCATGGCTCTGAGTTCTGGGGCAATTGCTTCAGCGAGGAGGTACATCCGACCTGGGAAATGACAGCTCTGTGCATTGATTTGCAAGACTGTGTTAGGCGGTGAGATTACAGAAAGGAAGGTAGAAAAGAGGGAGGGAGGCAAAGAAAGAAAAAGGAAGGAGGGAGGGAGGAAAGAGAAAAGGAAGGAAATAGAGGAGGGAGAGGAAGGAGAGAGGAAAAGAAAGGAAGGAAGGAAGGGAAGGAAGGAAGAAAAGAATACAGAGGAAGGGAGGGATAAAGAGGAATGAAGAAAGGAAGAGGGAGGGAGGAAAGAAAGAGAAAAGGAAGGAAATAGAGGAGGGAGAGGAGGGGGAGAGGAAAAGAAAGGAAGGAAGGAAGAAAAGAATACAGAGGAAGGGAGGGATAAAGAGGAATGAAGAAAGGAAGAGGGAGGGAGGAAAGAAAGAAAGAGAAAAGGAAGGAAATAGAGGAGGGAAATGAGGGAGAGAGGAAAAGGAAGGAAAGAAGGAAGAAAGAAGGAAAGAAAGCAAGGAAAGCAAGGAAGAAAAGAAGAAAGAGGAAGGAAGGGAGGGAGGGATAAAGAGGAAGAAAGGAAGGAATAGGGAGGGAGGAAAGAAAGAAAGAAAGAGAAAAGGAAGGAAATAGAGGAGGGAAATGAGGGAGAGAGGAAAAGGAAGGAAGGAAGGAAGGAAGAAGGAAGGAAGAAAAGAATAAAGAGGAAGGAAGGGAGGGAGGGATAAAGAGGAATGAAGAAAGGAAGAGGGAGGGAGGAAAGAAAGAAAGAGAAAAGGAAGGAAATAGAGGAGGGAAATGAGGGAGAGAGGAAAAGGAAGGAAGGAAGGAAGGAAGAAAGAAGGAAGGAAAGGAAGGAAAGGAAGGAAGAAAAGAATAAAGAGGAGGGAGGGAGGGAGGGATAAAGAGGAAGGAAGGAAGGAAGGAAGAGGGAGGGAGGAAAGAAAGAGAGAGAAGGAAGAAAATAAAGAGAATGGTGGGAGGTAGGAAAAGAGAGAGAAGGAAGGAATAGAGGGAGGGAGGGAGGGAGAGAGGAAAGAGAGGGAGAGAAGGAAGGTAAAAAAGAAAAGGGAGGGAGGAAGGAAAAGAAAGAGAAAGAAGGAATAAAGTGAAAGGAGGGAGGAAGGAAGGAAAGAAATAAAAGAGAGGGAGGAAAAGAGAAAAAAGGAGGGAGAAAGGGAGAAGGAATAAAGAGGAAGGAAGGAAGGAAAGGAGCCACGCTGGATGTAAACAAGGAAACTAAATCCCAGCAGCAGCAGGAGGAGGATGGGGGTTCAAAGTAAAACGCAAACCGCCTCATTTTAATTTTTATGCCTTCCTTCCCCCCCAACTTCCAATGGCCTCGGTGCAAAACTTCAAAACTCATCCCAAGCAAAGGGAAACTTTCAGCAATTTCAAACAAAACCAAACAAACAACACAAACAAACAAACAAAAGCCTTGGAGAGAATCGACTGGAAGGCGTCACCTTTGCACGGTCTCTTTTGCACGGTGCGATACACTTGGGAGGGGGAGGGGGCTCCGCTAGCCTCTCTCTCTCCCCCAACACCGCCCCCTCCCCTCCGTCCCATCCCCAAACAAGCCCCCCAAAATCCGCCCCACGCCCCCTGCATTAACTAAGATCTGCCGCACGAATCCCAGAGGCCGATAAGGTCCCAGAGTTGGACTTCTCCCGGCTCGCAGGCCCCAGGGGAAAAGCCTTCTCTGTGGTGGCCCCAGCCCTCTGGAATCAACTCCCCCCAGAGATCAGAACTGCCCCCACCCTCCTTGTCTTTCGTAAATTGCTTAAGACCCACCTGTATTGCCAGCCATGGGGAAATTGAGATATCTCCCCCAGGCTTATATAGTTTTATGTATGGTATGCTTGTGTTGTATGGTTTTAATGACGGGTTTTTTTAGATGTTTTTTTAAATATTAGATTTGTTACATTGTCATATTGTTATTATTATTGTTGTGAGCCGCCCCAAGTCTACGGAGAGAAGTTGCATACAAGTCTAATAAATTATTATCATCATCATCATTATTAAGATTGCCTTTTTTTGCAACCCTCCCGCCCGGCCCGTTTCCATGACACAAAAGCTGGGCGCTCGCAACACACACAACCGCTAGGCTTGCATTTGCAAACAACAACACCAATAACAAAAGGAGAGTTTTAGCCCCCCCTCCCTTTTAAAAGCACATACACACACACACAAAAACCCAAAGCAACCTCCCACAAGGAAACCAAGTGTGCATTTCTCATTTCCAAAAATAAAAAATAAAAAAGCAAGGTTTCTTTCGTGCAAAAGAAAACCTGCCACCCTTGCCAAAAATAAAATAATAATAATAATAATAAATAATAATAATAATAATTTAGATTTGTATGCCGCCCCTCTCCGTGGAAAGGAAAAAACAAAAAGGCTTCAGAAATGGAATGGCTGCTTTTTAAGATTGCAAAGAAAAAAAAGGATTTGCAAAATTATATACAGGGGCCTCTCAGGCCGTCCAGGTTGCAGCGGTGCAAATACAGGGCCCAGAACTTAAAAACCAAGCCCCTTCCACCACCCCTTAAAAAAGTGCATTTTTTAAAAGTCTGAGAAAAGTCAGGTTGGAGGGGTTCATTGCAAAGAGATGTGTCCTCAATTGCATTTTGCAGAACACACACAAACACACACACAAATATATATATATATACCACCATAAATAGATCTACCCTAGTCTCCCTTCTTTTTCATTATCAGCAAATATAGATGTTATATATATATGTTTATATATACAGTATATATATATATATACATATTATTATTATTATTATTATTAATTAGATTTGTATGCCGCCCCTCTATGTCTGTGTGTGTGTATGTATGTCAGGTTTTTGCTGAATTTGAAAATTAAGGGAGACTAGGATAGAACTATTTCGGCCTTGTTCTAGCCTCATACATATGTTTTATATATATATATACAGTATATATAATGTTTTCATACATTTGCTTTTTCGTCTCCTTGAACTTCATGCAACTAAACAGAAAAACATGATCTGCAAATATATACACATGATCTGCAAATATATACAGGTGATCTGCAAATATGTACACATGCACATGATCTGCAAAACAACTTTATATATACTGTTTTTTCTGTCGAAAGTTCATATCCCAGTGAGAGGGTATGGCTAGCTGATGAGGCCAAACCTAGGCCTAAATAGATCTATCCTGGTGTACCTTGGTTTTCAAATTCAGCAAAAACATGTTAAAGACATACATACATACATACATACATACATACATACATACATACATACATACTGGTATATTTTTTCTCCACCATAAAATACAACAATAAAGAGTTATAAACAATGCTTAAAATCAATCATATATAAACTTTTACATATTTATTTTTATTATATATATATATATTGTGTGTGTATAATATATATATTTACTGTATATAATATCTATATAATTATTTGTTTTGCAGATCACACACACACGTTGTTTTGCAGATCAGGTATATACATGCATAAAAACAGATCTGCAAAACAACTAAGCAAATTATTTGTTCATATATATATATACATACAGTATATATATATTGAAATAAATGCCTTTCTTGCCATTCCAGCCACCTGAAGAAAACCTCGCAGCAGTTTAAAAAAAAAAAAAGCTAAACCGGGACAAATTGAAATTTCGGGCAAACTCCAACTTGCACAAACAAGCAAGCAAACAAACAATAAGTCCCAACACATTATCATCATCATCATCATCATCATTACTATTACTGTATTACTACGGAGAGGGGCGGCATACAAATCTAATAAATAATAAAATAATATTACTATTACTAATTATTATTACTAATTATTATTACTAATTATTATTACTAATTATTATTAATTATTATTAATTATTATTAATTATTAATTATTAATTATTAATTATTAATTATTATTATTATTATTATTATTATTATTATTTTTGGCGCGCCCGGGCATCGCTCACCTTCTCCTCCCGGGCAAAGCTGCGGGGAAAAATAAAATATCTCCGTTGCAATCGGCCGGCATTCGTTCCCATTAAACTAGCATGATGGTCGGCTCCCACAACCGAGGCCCAAGCTGGCTTGTTTCTTTGTTAGTTTCCTGCTGGCTCCATCTTCGAGGCCCGGGAGAAAGAGAGGCGGAGGCGGCGGCGGGGTTCATTTCGCCATGGTGGGTGTGTATTGTGCGTGCGTGTGTGTGTGTGTGGATGGGGGGGGGGAGAAAGCGCTTCGTTGTCGTTTCTTTCGGGGGAGGAAAGGAAGACGAATCGGGGAGCGCGGGGTTCTCCCCCCCCCTCTCTCCCCGGGCCGAGTTATTGCAAAAAAAAAAGCAGCGGAGCTTTTTTGCAAATGCAGCTCCCGCCGCTGCTGCGCGCCAGCAAAGCGGGTGCAAAAAAAAAAGGGGGGGAGACAGAAAAAAAAAAAGAGGGGGGAGAAAAGGGGCGGGGAGAAAAAAAGGAAAGGGGAAAAAAACCGAGAGAGAAGCGGAGCAGCAGAGCGAGCCGCTTCCCCGGTGGGTGAGAGGGGGGGGAGAGCAAGGGAGGGAAAGAAGAGCCGGCAGCGGGCGGCTCGTCCTCCTTCTCCTCCTCCCACCCTGCAGGGACGTCCCCTGATTTCCCTTTGGCTCCGCCTCCTCTTGCCCTCCCGCGCGCGCGCCGAGCGAGCGGAGGAGGAGCAGGAGGGGAGGGGAAAGCTTGGCGCCCGGCCGCGGCAGCGCGCGCAGCTATGTGTACACTGGAGCACTGTTTCCCAACCTTGGCCACTGGAAGATATCTGGACTTCAACTCCCAGAATTCCCCAGCCAGCGATGGAGGGTGCGCGCGCGCGGCCGAGGCTAAGATTTAACACACACACACAAAATAGCCCGCGCTGCACACACATTCCCGCATAATAAGCTTGGCTTTTTGAGGCGCGCTTCTGAGGGGCTTTGTGTGGGAAGGGAGAATGAATGTAGCTTAGATTCCCCCCCCCAAAAGGCAAATTGGTCTTTTTGGGGGGGGGGGTTTCCCCTTTCAGTTCTGTTGAGGAAGGATTAGGATAGGATAAATTAGATAGGATAGAATGGATAGGATTTTTTATTTTTTTTATCTATCTATCTATCTATCCTTCTGCTGCACGAATCCCAGCGACCAGTTAGGTCCCACAGAGTGTGTCTTCTCTGGGTCCCGTCAACTAAACAATGCCGCTTGGCGGGACCCAGGGGAAGAGCCTTCTCTGTGGCGGCCCCGGCCCTCTGGAACCATCTCCCCCCAGAGATTAGAATTGCCCCCACCCTCCTTGCCTTTCGTAAGCTACCGTACTTAAAACTCAGCTCTGCCGCCAGGCATGGGGGAATTGAGATACTCTTTCCCCCTAGGCCTTTACAATTTTATGCATGGTATGTCTGTATGTATGTTTGGTTTTTATATTAATGGGTTTTTAATTGTTTTTATTATTGGATTATTATTGTACGCTGTCTTATTATTGCTGTTAGCCGCCCCTCTCCGGAGAGTCTCTGGAGAGGGGCGGCATACAAATACAATAAATAATTAAATAAAAATAAATAAATCTATCTATCTATTTATTTATCTATTTATTTATTTATTTTGTCCAATACACAATAATACACAATGAAGGTTATAGTGGAAATACTGAAGAAAGGATAGAGGAGAAAATATAAGAATAGAATACAGTATATCAATGAGAGAATAGAAGAAAAGATTTAGGGATAGAAGAGAATAGATGTGAGATACAGGATAGACAATAGGACAGGGGACGGGAGGCATAGGTTGGATAGGATAGGAGAATAACTTTATTGACACTTTAAAGGTACACTAAGAGGCATGTCAGAAAGAAAGAAGAAGGAAGATGTTTCGCCCATATTGAGGAAGAAGGTGTTTCCCTTCTCATCCAAGAGGTTTCTTCAGTTCTTTTAAGGAAGAAGATGTTTTGCTTTTCTTGAGGAAGAAGGTATTTCGCTTCTCATCCAAGAAGCTTCTTAAGTTCTGTTGAGGAAAAATATGTTTTACTTCTTTTGAGGAAGAAAACATTTCATTCTCATCTAAGACGCTTTTCAGTTCTGTTGAGGAAGAAGATGTTTCGCTTCTCATCCAAGAAGCTTCTTCAGTTCTGTTGAGGAAAATGTTTCCCTTCTCATCCAAGAAGCTTCTTCACTTCTGTTGAAGAAGAAAATGTTTTACTTTTGAGGAAGAAAACCTTTCATTCTCATCTAAGAAGCTTTTCAGTTCTATTGAGGAAGATGATGTTTCGCTTCTCATCCAAGAAGCTTCTTCAGTTCTGTTGAGGAAAATGTTTCCCTTCTCATCCAAGAAGCTTCTTCACTTCTGTTGAAGAAGAAAATGTTTTACTTTTGAGGAAGAAAACCTTTCATTCTCATCTAAGAAGCTTTTCAGTTCTATTGAGGAAGATGATTCGCTTCTCTTCAGGAAGAAGACGTTTCCCTTCTCATCCAAGAAGTTCTTCAGTTCTGTTGAGGAAAATGTTTCCCTTCTCATCCAAGAAGCTTCTTCACTTCTGTTGAAGAAGAAAATGTTTTACTTTTGAGGAAGAAAACCTTTCATTCTCATCTAAGAAGCTTTTCAGTTCTATTGAGGAAAAAGATGTTTCGCTTCTCATCCAAGAAGCTTCTTCAGTTTTGTTGAGGAAGATGATTCGCTTCTCTTCAGGAAGAAGACGTTTCCCTTCTCATCCAAGTTCTTCAGTTCTGTTGAGGAAAATGTTTCCCTTCTCATCCAAGAAGCTTCTTCACTTCTGTTGAAGAAGATGTTTTACTTCTTTTGAGGAAGAAAACCTTTCATTCTCATCTAAGAAGCTTTTCAGTTTTGTTGAGGAAGAAGATGTTTCGCTTCTCTTGAGGAAGAAGACGTTTCGCTTCTCATTCAAGAAGTTCTTCAGTTCTTTTGAGGAAAATGTTTCCTTTTTCATCCAAGAAGCTTCTTCAGTTCTGTTGAGGAAGGGTGGGATAGGATAGGAGAATAATTTTATTGACACTTTAAATGTACACTAAGAGCATGTCAAAAAGGAGGAGGAAGAAAGAAAGAAAGATGTTTCGCTTGTATTGAGGAAGAAGTTGTTTCCCTTCTAATGCAAGAAGCTTCTTCAGTTCTGTTGAGGAAGAAGATGATTCACTTCTCTTGAGGAAGAAGATATTTTCCTTTCTCATTCAAGAAGCTTCTTCTTCAGTTCTGTTGAGGAAGAAGTTTCACTTCTATTAAGAAAGAAAATACTTTTCCTTCTCATCCCAGAATCTTCCGTTCTGTTGAGGAAGAAGTTTTTTAAGAAAATATTTTCTCTTCATCAAAGAAGCTTCAAAATTCTGGCTGGATGGTGGAGGGAGAGAAAGGAAGGATTAGTTCTGACAGATTAATTTTGCTAGAGACAAATGTCTATATCACATATAAACCAACCTCTTATTTTGAATATACATAATTCCATTCCGATCCAGTCAGAAACACAGTGCTTATATAACTAACATTTTATACGTAATGTAAATGACAAGCAGAGGTGTAAGACATTCTGATTCACAAGCTGAAGAGATGAGATTATCTTTGCAGAAAAATCCAAAGGCAGCCCATGTTTTTACATTTGTTCTTACATTTCAGACATGTTAAATCAGATAGGAAAAATGATTCATTGCATAAGAGCACAAACATGAGTTCAGTTCATGCATCTAATAAAAGCACTGATAGAGAAGAGACTACAGGTAGTCCTTGGCTTACAACCACAAGTAAGCCCCAAATTTATGCTGCTGGATGATAGATTTGTTAAGTGAGTTTTGCACCCCATTTTATGACTTTTGTCTCCGTTGTTAAGTGAAATATTGCATTTGTTAAATGAGTAACAGGATTGGTAAATGAATCTGACTTCCCCATTGACTTCGCTTGTTGTAAGGTCACAAGAGGTGATCACACAACCCAGGACACCGCAACCGTCATTAATATGAGTCAGTTGTCAAGCATCTGAATTTTGATCAATGGAACATGGAGATGTTGCAATGGTTGCAAGTGTGAGAAACAGGCATAGGTCATTTTTTCAGCATTGTAACTTTGAATGGTCACTAAATTAACTGTTGTAAGTCAGGGACTACCTGTATACAGCCATTTGTCCAGAATGGTTAGGGCTTCCTGTTTGAGCAGAGGGTTAACTAGAAGACCTATAAGCTCCTTTCCAACTCTTTTATTCTATGTTTGATGGTGTTTATGCAAAATGCATATTATTCAAAGGCTCAACCCAAGTATTACTTGTAGTCCTCAACATACAACCACAATTGAATCCAAAATTTCTGTTGCTAAATGAGACACTTGTTAGTGAGTTTTGCTCCATTTTACAACTGACCCACTGACTTTGCTTCTCGGAAGGTCATAAAAGATGATCACATGATGCTAGAACACTGCAAAGGTCATAAATATGAGTGAGTTGCTCAATGCCTGGATTTTCATCATGACCATGAGGATGCTACAATAGTGAACAATGATCATAAGCAGTGAAGGGCCGCTCATCTTTGGCACTACTGATGCGTCCTCCAAGGGCATTTCGGGTGCATACAAATCTTGCGCCGATGCTGTGATGGTTGTGTGAGGATCGAATATAAGTCACTTTTTTCAGTGCCATGGTAACTTTGGTCACTAAATGAACGATTGTAAGTCAAGGATTCTATTGAAAACTTATTCCATTCTACTTCCTCTCAGCCTACCCTACCTCACAGGATTGTTGTGGGAAGAAATAGCTTGACTTTTGTGCAATTACTATGCCTGGGCCTCTTGGTTATTATTTCTTCTATGTGAAAAACCTGTCAGACAAAAAAAAACAAGAATTAACAATGCATGCAACCAGATTTTATGTATTTCTTTTTTGCTTTTTAGTTCTTTTTCTGTTTGTTATATATTTTTTTTAATTACTTAATAAAAAAACTATTAATATATGATTGGTTATATAAGGTTTTCTTAGCTTATAGAAAAATGAATAAAGAGAGGAAGGAAGCACTATGGCATAATGGTTAATAAGTTAGAAATATGATTGGTGTGTTATGTTTTTGAAGGAACATTAAGGAGGGAATTAAATTAAAAGATAATGTATGTAACTGGATGACAAAATTAGAAAAAATTGCAATTTTTTCGATGATTGATATTAGTTACTAACAAAATACTGCATTTTATTCATGGAAAATTAGATGGTATACTGTATTGTTTGAATGTATGTTGAGAGGGGGGAAAATTACCCTAAAAAACCCCCTATTTTAATACAGATTTTAAGCTGAGTAGATGGTTTCTGGAGACACTGCTAAAGATATTGGATCTCGCCTTGCATAATGCTACATCTAATGCTAGTGTCGTTTAGTGTTGAGAAAGGATTGACAAGCTATAATTTGGACCAGATCAAATTTGAATATGATGATGATAATTTAAGATGCAGAAGGATACAGAGGCAGGTTGGTACAGAGTTCAGATTTCATTCCATTAGCATTTTTTTTTCAATTAAGGTGGAAACATGACTCTTTTCTTTTAACCCAATCAGGTTAGTAGACAATGCTAGAGGGCATTAAACTACTGCTTTATTTATTTATTCATTCATTCATTCATTCATTCATTCATTCATCCAATACACAATACATATGGAAGAGAATAGACATGAAGTAATATATATAAAGATAATATGTAAAAATAAAGAAGATATATGAAAGGAAGAAAATATATATGATATATGAGATAAAGGAAAGACAATTGGACAGGGGACGAAAGGCACACGTGCACTTATGTGCGCCCCTTACTGACCTCTAAGGAGCCTGGAGAGGTCAATCGTAGATAGTCTAAGGGAGAAATGTTGGGGGGTTAGGGGTTGACACTATTGAGTCTGGTAATGAGTTCCACGCTTCGACAACTCGACTGTTAAAGTCATATTTTTTACAGTCAAGTTTGGAGCGGTTAATATTAAGTTTGAATCTGTTGCGTGCTGTTGTGTTGTTGCGGTTGAAGCTGAAGTAGTCATTGACCGGTAGGACGTTGCAGCATATGATCTTGTGGGCAATACTTAAATCGTGTTTGAGGCGCCGCAGTTCTAAGCTTTCTAGACCCAGGATTGTTAGTCTATTTTCGTAGGGGATTCTGTTTCGAGTGGAGGAGTGAATGGCTCTTCTGGTGAAGTATCTTTGGACATTTTCAAGGGTGTTGATGTCCGAGATGTGGTATGGGTTCCAGACAGATGAGCTGTATTCGAGAATGGGTCTGGCGAAAGTTTTGTAGGCTCTTGTGAGTAGCGTGAGATTGCTGGAGCAGAAGCTACATAGGATCAGGTTAACAACTCTAGAAGCCTTTTTGGCGATATTGTTGCAGTGGGCTTTGGCACTTAGGTCATTTGATATTAGTATTCCAAGGTCTGGTTGCAATTCTTGCAGTGCAGTCATCAAATGGGAAGAAGGGAGCTGCAAAACAGAAGGTCAAGATAATGTTAATCCAATTAAACCCAAAGCTTCAACTTTCAATTCCTGGTGAACAGTTTTCCTACTAGATGTATTTCACAACAAAGCCCTTTCCCCCCCCCCTCCTCCATGTGCCACGGACCCATCTTTGAGTCGGCCTCAAACAAAGCTGGCCTAAGATGGATTGTCTCCCTTGCCAAGCCCTTCTTTGTCTTGGCACCATCTGTTCTGAGCCGTTGCTGAGGGATGTGCCCTTGATCTCTACACGTCACACATGTTCTTCTCTGGCTCTGCTGCAGAACTGGACACAGTATTCCATTCCTGTCTTAACTACTAGGCAAACTTACCCTCGTGCATTTAGGTGTGAGTGTCACTTGAACATTAAAAAGGCAAAACATAGAAACATAGAAGACTGACGGCAGAAAAAGACCTCCTGGTCCATCTAGTCTGCCCTTATACTATTTCCTGTATTTTATCTTAGGATGGATCTATGTTTATCCCAGGCATGTTTAAATTCAGTTACTGTGGATTTATCAACCACGTCTGCTGGAAGTTTGTTCCAAGGATCTACTACTCTTTCAGTAAAATAATATTTTCTTACGTTGCTTCTGATCTTTCCCCTAACTAACTTCAGATTGTGTCCCCTTGTTCTTGTGTTCACTTTCCTATTAAAAACAGAATAGCACAATTATGGAAGAACGAACAGACCCCAACGGAAAATTTAATAATAGATAAAATATATAACTGTGTGGAAATGGACGAAATTACTAATTCAATGAAGGGAAATAAAATCAACAAATCAAAAAGGAACATGGCAAAAATGGCATGAATGGGTTCAAAAGAGAATATAGAATATAATATAATAACAGGCAACAGTACAATTGAAATGAACGACAGATACCTTGTAAATATTTTTATTTATCATTCAGGAATTGTAATAAATATTAGACAACAAATGTATAAGAAATAATGCACACTAATGAATGTAGTAGGTTAAAAAATAATGTAACTCGCTAACAAAGAAGGTTTGTGATCTGTAAAAACAGAACAAAATGTGATCTGAAATTTCTTCAATGTGAAAATATAATAAAGAAACTTTTTTCAAAAATTACTGAATAAAACAAAAAAAATAAAAATAAAATAAAAACACCTCCCTCCTGGACCTTATTTAACCCTTTAACATATTTAAATGTTTCGATCATGTCCCTCCTTTTCCTTCTGGGGGGACATGATCGAAACATTTAAATATGAAATAAGACAGGAAGAAAATCCGAGTTGTTTGAGATTGTGGCGCTGGAGAAGGCTCCCGGGTAGACAGCGAATGTGAATGGCAAGCAAGTACTGGAGCACATAATGCCAGACATGTCACTGGAAAACAAAATGCATCTCACTTATTTTGGCCATTGTCGTTTGGGAGAATTCACTGGAGAAAGCAATTATCTTTGGAAGAGTTAGCGGTAAAAGGAAACGAGGCCGCCACAGAGCATAGTGGCTGGACACCATCAAAACTGACCCCAGTCAACTCTTTTTTGTGGTGGGAGGTGTTTTGATCAGACAGAAGATGTGGAGAGACCGAGACTATAGAACAATGATGGCTAACCTTTTTCCCCTCGGGTGCCGAAAGAGCGCGGGTGTGCAATATCACGTATGCGTGAGTGCCCACACCCTTATTTCAATGCCTGGGGAGGGCAAAAACAGCTTCCCCTGCCCCACGGAAGCCCTCTGGAGGCTGGAAACGGCCTGTTTCTCAACTTCTGATGGGCCCAGTAGGCTCGTGTTTCATCCACCCCAGGCTTCAAAGATTTCCCTGGAGCTGGGGGAGAGTAAATACACCCTCTCCCACCCTCCAGGGGGCTCTCTGGAAGCTAAAAACGCCCTCCCAGAGCCTCTGTGAGAGCCAAAAATCAGCTGGCTGGCACACACATGCACTTTGGAGCTGATCTAGGGCAACGGCTTGCATGCCAGCAGATTTGGCTCCGTTTGCTACCTGTGGCCCCCGTGCCATAGGTTCACCATCACTGCTATAGAATCACAAAAAGTCAAAACTCGACTGAATGAATAACACCATCATTGTCATGGGTGTCACCTATCAAACAGAGGACTTTGAATCAAAATTTCTCTGGTCCAGATCTGACCATCGCTACATCATTTGTTCCGATGCTCCATCACCAAGGAGCCAAAAATTTGGCCTGACAATCCTTGTAATCAGTAGCGGCTTGGTATCGGAACAGTGGAACATAAGTTGAGCCGCACACGCAACTTTGGTTGTCTTCCATGCACATGCATGGACCCCAGTGGGAGGGGGAGGGCCTTCTCTGTGGTGGCCTCTGGCACTTCGGAACTATCTTCCCCTGGAGATTTGCACTGTCCCCACTCTCCTGGCTTTGTGAAAGACCCTAAAAACACAGCTCTGCTCGCAGGCCTGGGAAAATCGTTGAGCATCGACATCTTGCTACAGCCTGAATGTTGTATGATTGTGAGTGTAATGAATGTTTTTATTATGGGGTTTAACTTTTTGTATCACATTTTATTGTTGCTAGCCGCCCTGAGTCCGCGAGGAAATGAGCAGCATATAAAAGCAATAAAAAAAAATAAAAAATAAATAAATAAAATAAAATAAAATAAAATAATAAAATAAAATAAAATAAAATAAATAATAAAATAAAATAAAATAAATAATAAAATAAATAAAATAAAATAAAATAAAATAATAAAATAATTAATAAAATAAATAAAATAAATAAAATAAATAAAATAAATAAAATAAATAAAATAAATAAAATAAATAAAATAAATAAAATAAATAAAATAAATAAAATAAATAAAATAAATAAAATAAATAAAATAAATAAAATAAATAAAATAAATAAAATAAATAAAATAAAATAAAATAATAAAATAAAATATAAAATAAAATAATAAAATATATAATAAAATATAATATAATAAAATATAATAAAACATAATACAGTATATAATATTTTTAAAATAAAAATAAAAATATTTTGCAGTACCACTGCAAAATATTAAATGTGAATCACAACTAGAATTTTTAAAATAGAATCTCTCTCATCCTGATGCCAGAGAAAAGGTATCCAAAGGTGAAAACCCATACTGACAAAATTCCTTGGCACGAAGTAATGCACTTTGCTAATTTTTTTATTTCTCAAGAACTTTTAAAATGCCCTTTGGGGAAAAGGAAGAAATTAACCTGAGCCTAAATGAAATCTGTGCGTGTTGCCGAATATCTTAAGTGTGACATTGAAAGACATACGGTATGTGTCTGCATTAGATCGGCCTTAGCAATATCTTGAATTTTTTTAAAGTGTCTCAGGCACAAGCATCAGAAGTGAGTTTCAGGCATAATGGATCAATCAATCTAAGGTTAAGTATTTTTGGAAGAGCAATCTTTCTTTTAGTGCTTTTCCCACAATGATTTCCTCTTTCCGGGATACATTTCTCTTCTGACAAGCTAAATCTAATCAAAAGGTGCCCGAGCCTTTGGTTCTTTTTTTACCACTTCTACAGTTTGCAGTCTTTGCAAAACAGGAAATAATTACTAATGTTTGATGGTCAAATCTGGCTTTAGGTCCCACCTTTGGTTACCTTTTCCAACGAGCAACAGAGTCAGAAGATCATTTAAAAGCAATTTATTAGAGTATTTTGATAAAGCGGGGTTTCCCTATGTGTTGTGGTTAGCTCTGGCCCAGCTCCTGCCCCAAGGACTGTGGATGTGGGGGAGACATCCACATGCTGCAGGCCTGTTTTGCCCCCGGTGGAATCTGATGATGAAGGCTCCTCTGACTAAGAAGACATGAGTGACAGGGAGAAGGAGAGTGTGGCAGACAGCTCAGAAGGAGATCAATTATCTAGCTCCTCCTTGGATTCAGAACAAGAGTTAATGATACAGCCACGCATGCGGAGAGCGATGCATAGGCAGCAACAACTGAGAGATTATTATCAGAGAAAATGAGGCCACCTGTGGTTGGGTGGGGCTGTGGTCATTAGTGAGGCTGCTATAAACAGCAGCCTGTGGGTTTGGCCATTGTGGAGGATTATCTGATCGTTGTGTTTGGTGACTGCTTTACTGACTTTGACCTTTTGTGTGCTGATTTTTCCCCACTTTGAAACTAAAGCAGAGCAAAGTGTGTGTCACTTTGTGAAAGAAGAAGGACTGTGAATTGCCTCACAGCTGCAAGCTAAGTATCTCAGAACTGATAAGGGACTTGTACAAATTACCAGTTTGTTTGGAGACGAGGGCTCTTGGCTATCCCAAAAGAGGGCTTGGGTTAAGTGAATTTTCATTATAAAGAACATTGTTTTGAATTTTCAAATGTGTGTGTGTCTGAAATTTGTACCTGTGAATTTTTGGGAGGAGTCTACCAGAGAGCCCGACAGAACACAAACATAAACTTTGTGCAAACGTAATACATAATGTGCATATTGACAGCTCGCGGTATTATCTGTCGCAATATATTTTGCTGAGCACCTCCAGCCAATCTTGACTGCTCAGAGGTAAATTATTTTAACTAAGTCGTCAGAACTGACCAAGCCGCTTAATGCGTTAATTAATTCTAATCACTGTTTGTCTCCATTTAATTGTACAGTCTTGCTAAGACCGGGAGTATTTAGCACATCCCACTCTTGAGCAGATTCCTGCCTGGTTTTGCTGCAGGCTATAGTTAAAATTCCTACCATTACCAATGCAGGCACACACAATCTTGCTGGGTGTTGTACATATTCGGAGGCCAATCTGGAAAAATCTGGATTTCCAAGTGTAAAAAGTCAGCTGGGTTTTGGGGGTTTTTGTTTATGTTTCTGTTAACCTTTACATTCATTTTAGCAGTGATGAAAATCAGATTTGTTTTTGTTTTTTAAAGGCTTGCCTGCCAAGCAGGGACGATTTAACACATGACCTTAAATTGTTTGGAATCTGCCGTTCTCAGTTCTTTACCTCGAGCCATAATAAAGTTTTTGTTTGGATTTTTACAAGGTTGGTTAGAAGATTCTTCTTTTGAACCAGACAGCAAATATCAAATAGCTATCCCTTTGCCCTACTCATTCAAATGGCAGGTCTTTTTATTTATTATTATACTATTATTATTATTATTATTATTATTATTATTATTATTATTATTATTGGTGGGTGGGTGGGTGGGTGGATGGATGGATACCGTAGATAGATAGAGTAGATAGATAGGCAGACAGACAGACAGACAGACAGACAGACAGACAGACAGATCTCATGAAGGGACGCATGCGTGAGAGAGATTGGGGTGATTTATTTTTTTTTGCTTCTGCTTATGCGCAGGAGGCAAAATATTGTGAGGGGATACGCATGCACGAGAGATTTTAGCTATCCAAAAAATTGGCAAAATCTCTCTCACACACACGTTCCCTCGTGAGATTCTGCTTTCCTGAGCATGTGCAGGAGCAAAATCTCACTCGGACACGCACACGCATGCCAGAAACACGGAGCTGCATGCACAGCGCACTTTGGAGCGGCATCCCTCGCCTGCTTCTAACGCATGTTTTGCAGATAGAAACCTAGAAGCATAGAAGACTGACGGCAGAAAAAGACCTCATGGTCCATCTAGTCTGCCCTTATACTATTTCCTGTATTTTATCTTAGGATGGATCTATGTTTATCCCAGGCATGTTTAAATTCAGTGACTGTGGATTTACCAACCGTGTCTGCTGGAAGTTTGTTCCAAGCATCTACTACTCTTTCAGTAAAATAATCTTTTCTCACGTTGCTTCTGATCTTTTCCCCCAACTAACTTCAGATTATGTCCCCTTGCTCTTATGTTCACTTTCCTATTGAACACAAGAATAGATGGTCTAGCTATTCAGGGTGGATGAGATCGCATGGGGCTCGGCTCAAAGACATGCACCTTGCCCTATTTTTTTTCCAGAAAATTAGCTGAAGGTTGTTTACACCACTGCAGGATGCGATGGTGGCAAGAAAGTGCTCCCAGCTGAAGCAGGTGGAAAATAAACTCTGCTATCTGCACATTGCTTTCCTGACCTGTTAAGTTTGTGGACTTCGCTCTGATTTCTGGCAGGCGGTGACATCAAGGAGGGTTGGTGCCTAGTTAGCACTTATTTGCGTTGTGGGGAGTGTTGAGGATCTTAGAGGTCTAATCACTCCAGCAGGAGCGTAAATATATGAACAGAATATTGTCGAGTGTCTGGACAATACAGTGGTACCTCTACTTACGAACTTAATTCGTTCTTAAGTAGAAACGTTTGTGAGAAGAAGCAATTTTCCCCATAGGAATCAATGTAAAATCAAATAATGCGTGCGATTGGGGAAACCACAGGGAGGGTGAAGGCCCTGTTTCCTCCCAGGAGATTCCTAGATAGGCCCCATGGAGGCTTCTCTCTGCCTTTTCTGGCCCTATTTCCTCCCAGGAGATTCCTAGAGAGGCCCCACGGAGGCTTCGCCCTGCCTTTTCCAGCCCTGTTTCCTCCCAGGAGATTCCTAGAGAGGCCCCATGGAGGCTTCTCCCTGCCTTTTTCGGCCCTGTTTCCTCCCAGGAAATTCCTAGAGAGGCCCCATGGAGGCTTCTCCCTGTCTTTTCCGGCCCTATTTCCTCCCAGGAGATTCCTAGAGAGGCCCCATGGATTCTTTGCCCTGCCTTGTCCAGCCCTGTTTCCTCCCAGGAGATTCCTAGAGAGGCCCCACGGAGGCTTCTCCCTGCCTTTTTCGGCCCTGTTTCCTCCCAGGAAATTCCTAGAGAGGCCCCCCAGAGGCTCCTCCCTGCCTTTTCCGGTTACAGTTTCACAGGCTTGGGTTTGTAAGTGAAAAATGGTTCTTGAGAAGAAGCAAAAAAATCTTGAACACCCAGTTCTTATCTAGAAAAGTGCGCAAGTAGAGGCATTTGTAGGTAGAGGTACCACTGTAGTTTCTAGGGAAACCGTTCTTGTGAGTTGGCAATTCAGCTAATTTTTCTTTCCTCCTGCTTGTTTTTCCATCCTGACAAGAATGAGAACTATGCGACTTGCAATCCTTATAGAGTTTGGTTTTGGTTTTTTTAAAAAGTACCAAGAATGCACTTGTTCCTATATTTGACCCACAAAGCCCGCTTCTTAAGGGACGGGAAGTCAATGCGCGGAGTGTGAAGTATGAAGTATCCTGGATGTTTGGCATACTTTGAGACAGAAGGATTAAGGAGGTTAATTCTTCCACTGCTACGGGCATTCAATCCTCTGCACAATTTCTTTTCTTTTACATTATCCGAGAAGAGTGTAGATTCAGAATTCAAAGTCAAGGCTGAAAGAAAAGGGAAGGAGATTTGTCTTAGCTTCAGCCAATACATTTAGAGAGGTGGGGGTTTTTCAACCTCAGGAAATTTAAGATGTGTGCAGTGAAAGGCTGCAAAATTTTTTACTACCACACTGTGTGGCTTATTGTGTGGGTGTGGCTTGATGGTCATGTGACTGGGCAAGAGTGGCTAGCCAGCCACATGACCAGGTGGGAGTGGCTTGACAATCATGTGGCTTAAAGGTCATGTGACTGGGTGAGAGTGGCTTAACAACTAAGCTAAGTTTTCTATTATTACTATAATTATTATAATTATAATTATAATAGTTATAGTAATAATAGAAAACTTAGCTTAGATTATAATCATAATCATCATTATTCATTCATTCATTCATTCATTCATTCATTCATTCATTCATTTATTAGATTTGTATGCCCCCCTTCTCCAAAGACTAGGTGCTTGGACTCTTTTTCAATTGATTAAATCACATTATTTGAAGAGCCACAAAAAAGACAGCATTATTTATTGAGGAGAACAGAAACATTTAAAGGTTTTGTAACTGAACCCACAGGGTTAAAGAACACAATATAACTCCAAGTAAATCAAACTTCTGTGAAATCAAACTGTCCACTTAGGAAGCAACACTGATTGACCATCAACTTCACATGCTTTTTGTGCAAATAAAATATTCAATGACAATATTTCATTCATTCAGATCCTAGTGTCCTCTTTAATATTTGGAGTGGTATACTTATAATGTACCTGTTGTATTGTACGTTTGACAAACTAAATAAGTAGAATAAAAACCAGAAAGTCCAGTTGCCTCTTGAACAAGCATCTTTGGGACAAGTGTGACTTGGATGACCGAGAATCTCCATAGATATTATTGCTTATGCTTTCTTTGGTATGTAACTGCATTGAAGTGACATGTGTGATATAAGCATGGGAGCGGCCATCACCATCCTGCATGACACACATACACAAACACACATAAAAAAAACAGGTGGCAAAGCAAGACTTGTCAAGTTAAATCTGGAAGTATCTCATCCACCTTGTTTTTCTGCAGGTGGGAGTTCTTGATTGACAGAGGCGCACCACACGTTCCAGAACAGAAGGGAAAAAAATTAGGGCACTTTAGAAAGTTTTAGCACTCACCCCTCTCCTAGGGAAATGAGATATTTTAGGAAATATTAAAAGGGCAGAATGTTTCCTCCAGAAGGGAGGCAGAAACTCAGCTCCCCCACCTTTGTCAATGGGCCATTAAAGGCCTGGGCCAGGCTATTCTACATAACAAAGATCTACCTCTTTCAGGCAGAGCCATAGTAGGAATTGCCCAAAGCCCTTCCTTTACATCCTTCAGTTACCTAGCAAGAGTCAACCAAGCAGTGAAGGTTTGCAATTTTTTTTAACTACCACACTGTGGGCATGGCTTATTTTGTGGGTGTGGCTTGCCAGCCATGTGACTAGGTGGGAGTGGCTTGATGATATTATTATTATTGTTGTTGTTATTGTTATTGTTATTATTATTGTTATTAGATTTCTATGCCGCCCCTCTCCGCAGACTCAGAGATAATAATAATAATAATAATGATAATGATGATGATGATGATGATAATAATAATAATAATAATAATAATAATAATTTATTAGATTTGTATGGCGCCCCTCTCCGCAGACTCGGAGAGGCTCACAACAACAACAATAATATAACAATGTAACAAATCTAATATTTAAAAAATATCTTAAGAAAACCCATCAGTAAAACCATACAACACAAGCCTACCATACATAAACTATATAAGCCCGGGGTGGGGTATCTCAATTTCCCCAGGTGGGTCTTAAACAATTTACGAAAGACAAGAAGGGTGGGGGCAGTTCTGATCTCTGGGGGAGTTGATTCCAGAGGGCCGGGGCCACCACAGAGAAGGCTCTTCCCCTGGGGCCCACCAGACGACATTGTTTAGTCGATGGGACCCGGAGAAGGCCAACTCTGTGGGACCTTATCAGCTGCTGGGATTTGTGTGGCAGAAGACAGTTCTGGAGGTATTCTGGTCCGATGCTATGTAGGGCTTTATAGGTCATTACCAACACTTTGAATTGCGACCGGAAACTAATCGGCAGCCAGTGCAGGCCATGGAGTGTTGGAGAGACATGGGCGAATCTATGCACCAAAGACAAATGCCTTGTGTGTCCAACCACACTTGGCCAATAAAGAATTCTATTCCCTATTCTTTTCTACAAGGAGGTTTGTGGAGAGGAGAAAAATGCGCAACCAGAATGGAAGAATTAGAATTGAGAAGGAAAGACGGCTACACCCGTGGTGAGATACCATGGTCCCTTTATGACTTGTGGACTTCAACTCCCAGAATTCAAGTCCCAGAAAACACAAGTCATAAAAGGCCCATCGTTCCTCACCCCTGATGTAAACACTGCTTTGTCCAACAAGAAAGTTAGGTAGGCAGAATGAAAACTTTCAACTTTTCAATTACCCTGTTTCCCCGAAAATAAGACGTACCCCGAAAGTAATATCAGAGGTTTTGCAGAATTTGCTAATATAAGGCACCCCCCGAAAATAAGGCGTAGTCGAGTTTACATACGGTATGGTGGAAAAACATACGGTACCATTCAAAGCTGTTCATAGCTGTACCGTAATAATGTGGCGTCCCCTGCTGGCCCCTTCCATCGCTTTGTACCGTCCAGTACAGCAGACACAGTCTGCTGCTGTCTCACCGCCATTACAGTCTCCACTACAGTGCATAGACTATAGCTCCTCTGGTGGCCGGAAGCTGCAATAGCGGGAGTATACGGTTGTACCATATAAGTGCCGTCGTTTGTGTGTGTGGGTGCCATACTGACAGGTACCGTACCGTAATCAGTGTACCGTACGGTTCACTTTCTTTGGGGGTGTCAGCTTTTCTGCCTGTGAATTTGTCTTATTTGAGAAATATAAGGCACCCCTGAAAATAAGACGTAGCACAACTTTTGGAGCAAAAATTAATATAAGACAGTGTCTTATTTTCGGGGAAACATGGTATGTTTTGCCACAATCTATTCAAGGATAGGGCGGAAAAACAAACAAACAAAAGAGACAAACCGATTGTCCCGATCATCCTTGCTTAACTGCATTTTTTCCCCAGTGTGAGAAGGACAGACACAACTGCCAGAACAGCTGTTTGGGTACAGAGACCAGCCCAAGATGTACTTGGCTGAATGCACACTTTCTAAAATCGGAACTGTGAGAAACATAAGTAGCCAAATACAAACTTCCCTTGTTTTGTCTAGAATTATACTTGATTTTTTTTAAAATGACAAAAGTGGGACAGGGGCATAACTATGGCAATTCTTCAAGGGCAAAACGTTTGAGACAAGGAGAAATCACACTATGTTGTTAGACACTTTGTACTTTTACACAACTGACAGATATACACTGAATTCTCCTGTTATTGTGAGAAATGAGCAGATTCTAGCCCTTCAAATTGCCATTTATGAGAGATAATTACAACTGCAGTTCAGGGACATCAACCACTAGCCATTCTGATTTATTCTCAAAGCAGCTAATATTTAATATTATTATTAAAATCTCCTCCTCCTCTTTCTCTTTCTCTTCCTCCTCCTCCCCCTCTTTCTCTTTCTCCTCCTCTTCTTTCTCTTCTTCCTCCTCTTTCTCTTCCTCCTCCTCCTCTTTCTCTTTCTCCTCCTCCTCTTTCTCTTCTTCCTCCTCTTTCTCTTCCTCTTCCTCCTGCTCTTTCTCTTTCTCCTCCTGCACTTTCTCTTCTTCCTCCTCTTTCTCTTCCTCTTCCTCCTGCTCTTTCTCTTTCTCCTCCTCCTCTTTCTCTTCTTCCTCCTCTTTCTCTTTCTCTTCCTCCTCCTCTTTCTCTTCCTCCTCCTCCTCTTTCTCTTCTTCCTCCTCTTTCTCTTTCTCTTCCTTCTCCTCTTTCTCTTCCTCCTCCTCCTCTTTCTCTTCCTCCTCCTCTTTCTCTTCCTCCTCCTCCTCTTTCTCTTTCTACTCCTCCTCTTCCTCCTCCTCCTCCTCCTCTTTCTCTTCCTCCTCCTCCTCCTTCTTCTTCTTTTCCTTCACCTCCTCCTCCTTCTACTCCTCTTCCTCCTCCTTCCTCTGCTTACTCCTTCCTCTTTTTCTTCGAGAGAGATACAAAGTTCTTCTTGCAGTTCTGGTAGCTCTTAAGGTATTCGATGTTGTTATAATGCGTCTTTGATGTTGTTTCTCCATCTTCTGGCTCTGGCTCAAGTTCTTTGACCTTCTCATCATTTTGCATACGCCTTGTACAGTATGTAATCCCAGGGTATCTTCTCTAGGCCAGCAAACTACTTAACTCATCTTCCTGGTATGTAGCTTGGTCACATATGAATGTACAGTGGTGCCTCTACCTAAGAACGCCTCTACTTAAGAACTTTTCTAGATAAGAGCCGGGTGTTTAAGATTTTTTTGCCTCTGGTTAAGAACCATTTTCTACTTAAGAACCTGAGTCTGGAAAAATCTCCCAGGAAATTTGAGAGCAGCATGAAGGCCCGGCCAGTTTCCTGCCATTCCCCCTTTAATCCTGGCCATCTCGGGCTTTTCTGGGCTGCCAGAAGAGCCTTTCGGTGGCGCTTAAGGAGGCTTTAGCAGTCCAGAGCAAACTAAGCATTTTCCTTTCTCTGGGCACTTGGAGAGGGAATAAACCACTTCGCTGTGGCGACTCCCTCGCGCTGCCTCCCATACACCCGGCGCGAAGTTGCCTCCCGGAGCATCTGGGTGTGGAAAGGCAAAAGGGGGCGCTTCGCCCCAGCCGGATCAACTCGGCTTCAGCCAAACTGAGGAATCACCACAGTGAAGGAAAGGTGTCGGCTACAAAACGAGCGAACGAGAGGAGAGGGGAGCCCTTCAGCATGGGAAGGAAGAGGAAGCAGGTAGCAGTGCCGCCTTTCGGTCAAAGGAGCGGGAGGTTCCCCCCTCTCGCCCGCCTGGGTTTCTCTCTCTGGCTCAGTGTATGGGAGGCAGGTGTATCGCGCCGGGTGTATTAGTTGCCCAAGTCTTCAGAGAGGGGCGGTATACAAGTCTAATAAATTATTATTAATTATTATTATGGGACGTGCGTGCTCCTCGCCGCCGCCTCAGAGTCTCTCTCTTTTTTAAAAGCCTTAAAGTTTTGGATTTTTTTGATTCCCCTCATCTCATCTTCTTCCTTCGCTAGCGACTGTCCTCCTTCTCTTCTTCCTCCTTCTCCTCCTACTCAAATTCCAAGCTTTTATTTATTTCCTAATGGGTTTGAACTTATTATTTGCTTTTACATTGATTCCTAGGGGAAAAATTGCTTCTTCTTACAAAGTTTTCTAAGAACCTGGTCACGGAACGAATTAAGTTAATAATAATAATAATAATAATAATAATAATAATAAGCCTAACACACCAGACATTGTGATCGTGGAGAAAAAGAAAGTATGGATCATCGACATCGCAATCCCAGGAGGCCGCAGAATTGAGGAGAAGCAGCTAGAGAAATTAGTGAGATACGAAGATCTAAAAATCGAGCTGCAACGGCTCTGGCATAAGCCCGTGAAAGTGCTCCCAGTGGTACTTGGCACGCTGGGCGCAGTACCAAAGGATCTCAGCGGACATTTGAAAACCATTGGAATTGACAAAATCTCCATCTGTCAATTGCAAAAGGCCGCTTTACTGGGATCCGCACACATAATTCGCCGCTACATCACGCAGTCCTAGGTGCTTGGGAAGCGCCCGACTGGTGATGAAATACGAAATCCAGCATAGTGATCTCGTTTGCTGTGTTGTACTGACATAATAATAATAATAATAATAATAATAATAATAATAATAATAATAATAATAATAATTTATTAGATTTGTATGCTGTCCCTCTGCAGACTCGGGCGGCTCGTAAGTAGTGGTACCACTGTACTGGTGAAAGGATCCACTTCAAAACTGAGAATTTATTACATTATTTCTCTTTCAGACCCTCTCAAAAAAGATTAGAGCCTCTCTATCTCCAACTGGTGTGACTACATTTCCAACAGTTGGATATTTGAATATGACAAAACACATACATACAAGGATACTTTTTTCCATTATTCAATTCCTCAAGAGTGTAAGACAAACATGAGAAAGAAAACCCTTTAAAAGCCATTGTGGGGCTTCCCAGATTCGCCCACGTATCTACAACACTCCGTAGCCTGCATTGGCTGCCGATCAGTTTCCAGGCACAATTCAAAGTGTTGGTCATGACCTTTAAAGCCCTACATGGCATTGGACCAGAGTACCTCCGGAACCGCCTGCTACCGCACGAATCCCAGCGGCCGATAAGGTCCCACAGAGTTGGCCTTCTCCGGGTCCCGTCGACTAAACAATGTCGTTTAGCGGGCCCCAGGGGAAGAGCCTTCTCTGTGGCAGCCCCGGCCCTCTGGAATCAACTCCCCCCGGAGATTAGAACTGCTCCCACCCTCCTTGTCTTCCGTAAACTACTTAAGACCCACCTATACCGCCAGGCATGGGGGATTTGAGACATCTTTCCCCCAGGCTTATTATAATTTATGTTTGGTATGTATGTGCTGTTTGGTTTTTAATTGTGATAGGGTTTTTAGTTTTTTTTAATATTAGATTTGTGCCAGTATAATATTGTTTTTATCGTTGTTGTGAGCCGCCCCAAGTCTTCGGAGTGGGGCGGCATACAAATCTAATAAATTATTATTGTTATTATTTTTAAAAATCATTTGCACAAAAACTGACAAAAAAGCAAGTACTTTTGTGTAGAATTGTTTTGAAGGAAACTTGTTTTTATGGGCCATACTGATGGATTCAGCACAGCTGTGATTACGGAAGACTCTCAAGATAAACAGTGATTTTAGAATTGCCAATTTTCCCATCTGCCCAGTTATTATTCCTACTTAGGGGGAAAAAATCTGCTGTGTTGGTGCAACATGACAAATTCTGTTTGAAATTCAATATTCTTTCAATTTCATATGTCCAGATTTTTCCACCCATCGTTCATCTGTTGCTGTGCCATTTGTTCCCCTAATCCCATTCTTCTATTTCATCTATAACAGTGGTTCTCAATCTTTCTGATGCTGCGACCTCTTAATACAGTTTATCGTGTTGTGATGACCCCCAACCATAAGTCTAGCCCCAATTCTCCCAACAGAGCTTGAAGCTGATTGGCAGGAAGGTCAGAGGGACACCCCCGCTGAAAATGGCTGATTGGTCGGATTGTAAAAATATGTAAAAATAAATTGCCAATGAGAATTGAAGCTCACAACTCATTTTCTTCTTCAGTTTCTGTTGTGGTTAGCTCTGGCCCAGCTCCTGCCCCAAGGACTGTGGATGTGGGGGAGACATCCACATGTTGTAGGCCTGTTTTGCACTCGGTGGAATCTGATGATGAAGGCTCCTCTGACCAAGAAGACATGAGTGACAGGGAGGAGGAGAGTGGGGCAGACAGCTCAGAAGGAGATCAATTATCTAGCTCCTCCTTGGATTCAGAACAAGAGTTAATGATACAGCCATGCATGCGGAGAGCGATGCATAGGCAACAACAACTGAGAGATTATTATCAAAGAAAATGAGGCCACCTGTGGTTGGGTGGGGCTGTGGTCATTAGTGAGGCTGCTATAAATAGCAGCCTGTGGGTTTGGCCATTGTGGAGGATTATCTGATAGTGGTGTTTCGTGACTGCTTTACTGACTTGGACCTTTTGTGTGCTGATTTTTCCCGGCTTTGAAACTAAACCAGAGCAAAGTGTGTGTCACTTTGTGAAAAAAGGAGGACTGTGAATTGCCTCGCAGCTGCAAGCTAAGTATCACAGAACTGATAAGGGACTTGTACAAATTACCAGTTTGTTTGGAGACGAGTGCTCTTTGCTATACCAAAAGAGGGCTTGGTTTAAGTGAATTTTCATTATAAAGAACATTGTTTTGAATTTTCAAACGTGTGTGTGTGTCTGAAATTTGTACCTGTGAATTTTTGGGAGGAGTGTACCAGAGAGCCCGACAGAACAATTTCTCTACATTTCAACATGAACACCGTCAGAATAATTTAACCTGAGAGAGGTATAAAAACCAAATATTATCCCAAATGGAGGATACTCCTCCGAAAGTAAACTATGTGGATTGGTAGGAAATCAAACCTGTCTCAAATGACAAAAAACAGGCCAACCCAATCAAAAGGCTGGGTGCTACAAGGACGAACAGGTATGTTTAGGCAGGTGACAAGAGGGTTGGGCCTAGAATAATATCAACTGTGCACGTGAAGTTTGATTGGATTAACATGTATGTTATGATAAAGCCACATCCTCCTAAGGCCCTACATTTTATTAAATGACTGTGGGATGATTCAAAAGAAAGCCATACCTATTTTCCCAGGGGAAAAAAAAAGGTCAGTTTCACAAATTCAGGTGTGATTCAACAACTGGGATAGGTCACATTGACCAAGGAAATGTAAATAAGCAAATGTTTCATACTAACTTGACAACTTTCGGTACAAAATATATTGCTATAAATACCTTGTGTAAACGGCTATTACATCATAAATTACACCCACAGGGATGTAAATGTTCAAGAAAAGCAACATGAAAGGGGAAAATTAAGGGAAAGCTATCTGTTGAATATTTTTAGTGGTAAGAAGAAGTTATTCTCCAAATTCTTGTTTTCCTTGGATAACAACTGGGGTGGTTTTTTAAAGTCAATAATCTTGATTTTGTTTTATTTTGACTTTTAAAAAGGATGTTACAAAGCAACGTGGGACTAGAGGTTATTAAAGGAGATGTAGTCATATATTTGTCTTGTGATAAGTGGATATTTTATGACCATTTTGATTTATCATTTTATGGTTGCATAAAATGCAAAATTTCTCAAAGTTCCCAATGTATCCAGGATTGGAGAAGGGGTCTTATCAGCTGGTTGAATAATGATTTATATATTTGTTTGTTTGTTTAATTTTTTGTTGGGTGTAGGAGATAAAGGCATATCATTACACTTAATGAATACTTTTGCTTAGCAAAGAACATAAAAATAAGAGGAAGAAAACTGAAAAAATAACCACATGGAATGCTTCTCCGTATCTTGTAAAAATTTTAATTTTTAAAAGTTGTTTATATGCAATGTTACAATTTTAGAGCCAAAATCTCGCACGCATGCGCGTCCTCTCGCGAGATTTTACTTCCTGCGTATGCGCAGAGGCCAAATCTGTGCATGCAGATCCATTTTCGCTACCATTGCAACATCCCATTCAGGTAGGAAACCGATACTGGGTTTCAGAACCCCCTACTAAAAGACTCGCTTCTTGTTGTTGAGTTGGCAGAAAATTGATGTGACATTTGTGTTTTCCTTGCTGATCTTCATTCATTCATTCACTCATTCACTCACTCATTCATCATTCATTCATTCATATATTCACTCATTCGCTCATTCACTCATTCACTCATTCACTCATTCACTCACTCACTCACTCACTCATTCATTCATTCATTCACTCATTCACTCACTCACTCACTCATTCGTTCATTCATTCACTCATTCACTCATTCACTCACTCACTCACTCATTCATTCATTCATTCATATATTCATTCATTCATTCACTCACTCATTCACTCACTCACTCATTCACTCACTCACTCATTCACTCATTCACTCACTCATTCATTCATTCATATATTCATTCATTCATTTATTCACTCATTCACTCATTCACTCACTCACTCACTCACTCACTCACTCATTCATTCATTCATTCATTCATTCATTCATTCATTCATTCATATACAGTATAAATATATTTTGTTCTTCTCAAGAAAAAGTCACTGTAGGAGGCCTACTTCTGTTGTCCCTGGTGCCAGGCGCTGCCAGTCATCTGATTTCCATATATAATCATTGGGGACAAAGTCTAACAGATTTTATATACCGTATTTTTCTGAATATAAGAGGCACCTTAGTTTTGGGAGAGGAAAATAGGGGTGGAAATCTACCTACCAGGTATTCATCTGGCTAGCATCCTTAGTCTGTTCAGCTTCAGCAAATTATTTTATCCTCTGGTTAGGGCTGGGGGGGAAAACCCTTCGTGGGGGACTAACAATGAAAACAAGCCTGCAAAGACCTAGGTAAACTGTTATGTCCCCAGCCAAGAATGATTTAAGGCGATTTGGTTGAGATATTTGGTTGAGGTATGTGATGGGCTTTTTGCTAAAACTAAGCAAGGTTATGGCATACACTTGAAAGGAGACGTGGTGGTGGGGGTGTTGTAGCTGTAATTGTAGAGTCTGTCTGGGAAGAACAAAGAAGGCTTTTTCACAGTCAATATGCATGTGTAAAGCTTGTAACAATTCTAGATGGTTAGAGAGCTGACAAAAGTAACAATGAATTGAGCCTCTTGCAGACCTCAGCTAGAAGTTAGAATACAGATGGCGTGAAGCAAATAGAAAGTATATTATATAACTCCTGAAGCATTTATTAACTAAGATCTAGGAATAGGGTTGGCTGGCTAGAGGACAATAGAATACTTACAAAATGTTTGCCAGACCCATCCTCGAATACAGCTCATCCGTTTGGAATCCATATCGCATCTCAGACATCAACACTCTTGAAAATGTCCAAAAATACTTCACCAGAAGAGCCCTTCACTCCACTCGAAACAGAAGACCCTACGAGACTAGACTTTCAATCCGGTGCCTAGAAAGCTTAGAACTAAGACGCCTTAAACAAGATCTAAGTATTGCCCACAAGATCATATGCTGCAACGTCCTCCCTGTCGGCGACTACTTCAGCTTCAACCACAACAACACAAGAGCACACAACAGATTTAAACTTAATATTAACCACTCCAAACTTGACTGTAAAAAATATGACTTCAGTAACCGAGTTGTCAAAGAGTGGAACTCATTACCGGACTCCGTAGTGTCATCCCCAAACCCCCAACACTTTACCCTTAGATTATCCACGACCTATCCAGATTCCTAAGAGGTCAGTAAGGGGCGAGTACAAGTGCACTAGAGTGCCTTCCGTCCCCTGTCCTATTGCTCTCCTATATCTCCTATACCTTTCTTCTATTCCTATATCTCTTCTTCTATTCTTTCATTGATATGTTCTATTACTATATCTTCTTTTCTATTCTTTCATAGATATATTTCACTATGAGTACTGTATCTCCTCTATAATCTTCATCATGTATTTTACTATGTATATATATGTACCCACTAAAACCCTCATTGTATATTGGACAAAATAAATAAATAAATAAATAAAATAATTCATTTATTTATTTTATTTGTTTGTCAAACATGTACAAGATAGCACCATTTCAGACAAATGACAGTCCAGTCTCCGTTTGAAAATCTCAAGTGTTGGAGCTCTCACAACCGCCGCAGGCAACTTCTGTTCCACTGGTTGATCACTCTCACCATCAGAAAGTTCCTCCTTATTTCCAGGTTGAATCTCTCCTTGGTCAGTTTCCATCCATTATTCCTTGTCTGGCCTTCTGTTGCTTTTGGGAAACAGCCTGACCCCCTCCTCTCTATGCCCCTCAAGTATTTGAGCACTGCTATTATGTCTCCCCTGGTCTTTCTCTTCACCAGACTGACCATGGTCAGTTCCTGCAATCCCTATAATTTATTTATTAATTTATTTATTAATCAGATTTGTATGCCGCCCCTCTCCGCAGACTCGGGGCGGCTCACAGCAATAATAATACAATGTAAACAAATCTAATATTTAAGTTTAAGTTAATTTAAAACCCCAATTTAAAAACCAATCATACATACTAACATACCATGCATACATTTTATAAGCCTAGGGGGAGGGAAAGTCTCAATTCCCCCATGCCTGACGACAGAGGTGGGTTTTTAGGAGCTTACGAAAGGGTGGGGGCAACTCTGATATCTGGGGGGAGCTGGTTCCAAAGGGTCGGGGCCACCACAGAGAAGGCTCTTCCCCTGGGTCCCGCCAAATGACATGGTTTAGTTGACGGGACCCGGAGAAGGCCAACTCTGTGGGACCTAACTGGTTGCTGGGATTCGTGCAGCAGAATATATTCCTTCCAGGCCAAAACCAGGGCCTTAATCAAATTACCAAAGTACAAAGTACAGGTAGTCTTTGACTTATAACAGTTCACTCAGTGATTGTTCTAAGTTACAACAGCAGTGAAAAGTGGAAAAGTGATCAGAATTTTGACACTTGTCAACTATTTTTGACCATTGGATTGTCCTGGGGTCATGTGGGCAGATTTTGTCTCATTTATTATTTAGCAACATAAATGTCAGTCTCAATTGTGATCCTAGGTCAAATAGTCAAATAAAATCATGCATGGGATAGAAAAGGTGGATAGAGAAAAAATATTTTCACTATCACACAATACTAGGACGAGGGGGCCCTCCCTAAAGCTCATAGGTAAGAAAGTGAGGACAAATCAAGGGAAATATTTCTTCACCCAGATGGTCGTTGATTTATGGAATTCACTTCCAGAAGAGGTCGTGACAGCTGTCAGCCCTTGATAGCTTCAAAGCAGGATTAGATAGATTCATGGATGCCAAGTGTATCGGTAGTTATTGAAACAGATGTCCATGTGCCCCCTCTATGTTGGTTGCGGCAGGCAGGATTCCTTTGGGTCCCATTTGTTGAGGGTCAAGGGAAAGGGAGGGTCTTTCCTTCTCTTTCTGCTCAAGATCCCCATGGACAATTGGTGGGCCACTGTGTGACACAGAATGGTGGACTCGATGGGCTTTGGCCTGATTCAGCATGGCTCTTCTTATATTCTTATGTTCTTAGTACCTGTAATTCTCAAGAAAATTAGAATTCTATTCTATTCTATTCTATTCCATTCCATTCCCAAAAACTAAACTTCATAATAAATAAGTAGATAAATTAGAAATTTAAATACTTCAATACAAGTTTGCATTCACAGCTGCAATGCTGACTATAAATGTTTAATGTGCTTGAGGGGGGAATTAACTATTAACTTAATTATAAAAATTAATAAAAATTTACTTAAATTATCTCTGGCACACTCTGGCCACTACTTTTGAAATGATTTTAGCTATCTTAATTTGCTTTTCGTTTTAATGAGTTAGCTAGTTTCAACAGGAAAATTGTTAGCAACTTCTGAGAATGGTAATTTTGGAGGCAGGGCGCTGCCTGAAATTTTCCCTTTTAAATTTCTAAAGAAGAAAACTTATGCTCCATGAAAAATGTTTAGCAACAACAACTTGTTCAGATTTGTTGGATGTATGGCATGTTTTAGGCACGAAAAAATATTATTTTTACAAAATGCTATAATGTTTACTGTGAATCTTTTGAGCTAGTTCGAATCCTTGCTTTATTGCTTCTTTAAAACGTGAACAGTTATTTCATAGATTTTTTTTAAAACCTCCCCAAAACAGATTTTTTTTCTTGCATAACAGTCCCAAACTATCAACAGATATAAACCATGATTATAGAGACACAAAAGCAGCTGGGGGATTTGGAGTAATTTAAAGGATTTATTAATTAATCCATCACAATATACCTACCTGAAGGAGGGTTAATTCAATTGTTTTGCTAGAAATATCGTGCCAATCAAAGTACCAAGGAAACTTTAACTTTGGAAACAACTCTATCGCGTGCAAAAATAATTTCATGCCCCAGTATGTCAAAGTGCTACAAAAATAATCATATTTTCCTAAGGCTTTAAGGATACTTTTAGAATTTGGGGAGCACAGAAAACAGTACGCCATTGATGGACCCCTTCATTTACTGTGAAAAATTCAGCTTTTAAAAAAATCACTTATTTACCAGTGGGCAAGCTAGATTTTTAATCCTGGGCCTAGAAAGTTTAGAACTAAGATGCCTTAAACAAGATCTAAGCATTGCCCACAAGATCATATGCTGCAACGTCCTGCCTGTCGGCGACTACTTCAGCTTCAACCACAACAACACAAGAGCACAGAACAGATTTAAACTTAATATTAACCGCTCCAAACTTGACTGTAAAAAATATGACTTCAGTAACCGAGTTGTCGAAGCGTGGAACTCATTACCGGACTTCGTAGTGTCATCCCCAAACCCCCAACACTTTACCCTTAGATTATTCACGGTTGACCTCTCCAGATTCCTAAGAGGTCAGTAAGGGGCGAGTACAAGTGCACTAGAGTGCCTTCCGTTCCCTGTCCTATTGCTCTCCTATATCTCCTATACCTTTCTTCTATTCCTATATCTCTTCTTCTATTCTTTCATTGATATGTTCTATTACTATACCTTCTTTTCTATTATTTCTTAGATATATTTTACTATGAGTATCTCCTCTATAACCTTCATCATGTATGAGGATGCTGCTAAGTCCCTGAAAGGAACGAGGTCTTCAAAGGGACTTAAAGCAACCCCAGCCATGGGGGGGTCACTCACGAACGCGAATCCTAGAAAGAAAACTTGGACACATTTCTCTCCAGGTGAAATGACACAGTATAGAGCTGTGCACGCCCTTTTATTGGGGGGAATATGCAAATGGGATTGCTTATATGTACATGTCAAGTGATATACAAACATCCAATAACGTAACTCTAAGATATGACACAACTTCCGAGTCCTTCCTATTTACATATGGCACGTAACTAGTTTCTACTGAACAAATGTCTCTGGGACCTTTTGTTGTTAATACGGCTATCTCCTGTTTACCACAAAGCAGGGTCTTCTTATTGCAGCCTTCATCCTGTTTACCCCAGGGAATGTAAATTGTGTCTTTTGATCACACAATTCTTTTCCTGTTGACACATTCTTGTTATTCTAGGAGAGCCACTGAATCGTTTTATGGCCAGTCACTTCCTAAGCAGATTTTACCAGAAATGCAGACTCACTTTGTGACCTACGTGCGGTCCTGTCCCTGGCTAATGGAATCGGAGTGTATAAGGCATTTGTTGTTAGAAGTCCAGATATCAAATCCTATCCTAACATGCTATGGCAGCTACACATGTATTTTACTATGTGTATATACCCACTAAAACCCTCATTGTGTATTGGACATAAATAAATAAATAAATAAATAAATAAATAAATAAATAAAACCATTTATTTCACCACCAATTTATTGTGTCTGTTTTTTTAAGCGAGTAATCCGGTCTGGTGCCATGTAGGGCTTTATAGGTCATAACCAACACATTGAATTGTGTCTGGAGACTAATCGGCAGGCAGTGCAGCTCACGGAATACTGTGGAAACGTTGGCATATCTCGGAAGGCCCACAATTGCTCGCGTGGCTGCGTTCTACACTACCGGCAGTCTCCGAACACTCTTCAAGGGTAGCCCCATATAGAGAGCATTGCAGTAATCAAATCTCAAGGTGATAAGGGCATGAGTGACTGTGAGAAAGACTCCCTGTCCAAATAGGGCCGCAACTGGCACTCCAGGGAAAACCTGGCCGAAAGATGGTGTTTTAAAGTCAGTTGTGGATCGAGGACGCCGCCCAAGTTGCAGACTCTCTCCGAGGAGGTCAGAAGCTCCCCCTCCCCAGAATTATATTGACTATATTAATTTATTTGTTTCCTTGTGTGAGTTATTATTGTTTTAAACATGGTTTTATATTCTGTAAGCCACCTTGAGTCTCCATGGGTGAATAGGCAGCACTATTAATTAATAGTGAATAAATGAATAAATAAATAAATAAATAAATAAATAAATAAATAAATATAAAAGTTTGGAATTTGCATTGCTTCTCATTTCATCATTTGGGAAGCTTTGTGGTTAGGAATAGACCCTTTCACTGAACGATGGCTATTTCGGAGGATTTTTCTATCAGTTTATAGGGTTTTTTTCTCAGCCATCCAACATACATGTATTAACACTTCAAATTTCAGAATTGGTAAATGATTTAAAGCAGCATATCCTAAAGTTAATAAATTACTTTGGTTTGCCCAGGAGACATCGCTTTGTGTTCAGTAACTTATAAAGCTTTGCAGAATAGGTAAATGATTTAAGCAGCATATCTGAATGTTAATACACTGCTCAAAAAAATAAAGGGAACACTTAAACAATACAATATAACTCCAAGTAAACCAAACTTCTGTGAAATCAAACTGTTCACTTAGGAAGCAACACTGATTGACAATCAATTTCACATGCTGTTGTGCACATTCAACTTTGTACAGAACAAAGTATTCAATGAGAATATTTCATTCATTCAAATCTAGGATGTGCTATTTGAGTGTTCCCTTTATTTTATTGAGCAGTATATATTAATATTTTGCACAGAAGGTGTCAGCTAGGGGTATTAGAAAGGATCATTAGCTTATACTAGAGATGCTCTGGGAATCTAGAATAGAATAGAATTCTTTATTGGCCAAGTGTGATTGAACACACAAGGAATTTGTCTTGGTGCATATGCTCTCAGTGTACATAAAAGAAAAAGATACATTTGTCAAAAATCATGTGATACAACATTTAATATACTCAATCACAAAACTAACCATGGAGTGACCCTCTCCTCTCTGTGGTAACCCCTCAAGTACCTGAATACAGGTAATTTTTGCAGTATTCTTCCCCTGCCATGCCCACCAAGCCACTCCCACAGAACTGGTAGGGAAAAAAATGAATTCCACAAGCCACAAGTTGTGGCATTAAGTTGGCAAAACGCTAGTATTTTTCCAACTATATTGCAAGTGCCCATGGCCCTTCTGTGAAGGATGTATTTTCATCTTCCTTTGGTTATTATATAAACTGAAAGAGACCTTGGAGGGGTATTACGTTCCATTATGGTTGTTTGCAGAACAACCAGACATTTAGACTGGTTTTTATTATTACTATTCTGTATCGCTATGTTGTTTGTAATCTTCATGTTCTTTTTGTACATTGCTCTGAGCTGTTGAGGCTAGAACAGGGGGGCAATTCAGTTAACAAATACAATGAAAACAGTAAATGTACCAATATTTGAATCACCTGGGGAACAAGTTCCTTGGAAAAACCCAAATTCATGGAGGTGGAAACAAACAAATCCTGGGCTGTTATTTTATTTGTAAGCAAAGGCCCAGAGATAAACATCTGGATAGTTTTAAAGCTCTGGAAGTTTTATTACAGAAAAAAGTAGAATAAACCTCTGAAAGATTTAATAGGTAGAATAAACGTGTTACTGTTTAATCCATTTTTAAAAATGTTTACTGCAACAAATTAAGAAAGTTATTTGTTTTTCTCCTAGCAAGATCTTTATGCCCCAGTGAAGGCAAAACAAATAGAAATTCCATGAATATAGTTTAATGCATGGTATGTTTGTGTGTGTGTATGTTTGGCTTTTTAAATAAGGGTTTTTTAGATATTTTAAAATATTAGATTTGTTGTACATTGTTTTAATTATTGCTGTGGGCTGCCCCGAGTCTATGGAGAGGGGCGGCATACAAATCTAATAAATAAATAAATGAAAATGTTTTTTTTCCCTTCCTCAAAATGGAATACACCAGTGGTGGGTTTCAGCAGGTTCTGACCACTTCTGGAGAACCAGCAGCGGAAAGTTTGAGTAGTTCGGAGAACCGGTAGGGTGTAATCCCTCAAACCAGATGCCATTTCCCGAGTGGCTGCATTGAATGGAGACGGCTTGGGAAATGATGGCTTCTTCTGGATTTGTGCCACGCAGCTGTGCGACGAAGCCATCTGTTCTGCTTCCCTAATGCTCTCTGCATAATCATCCAAAAAGCTTTAGACTAAAGAGCTTGGACGGACGACAAAGGATGGGGGGATAGCGAGGAGGCCTAATTCCTGAAGGAAGCTAGCCGGGGGAAAACTTGCAGGGATCTGGGGTGGAGGATGAGGAAGGAAGGTCCAAAGGTGATGGGGCCCGAGAGGCAGGAAGTAGAATGCAGGTAGTCTTGCAACGGTTCATTTAGTGACCGTTCCAAGTTATTTATTTATCTATTTATTTATTAGATTTGTATGCCGCTCTCCTCCAAAGACTCTGAAGTTACAACCACCCTGAAAAAAGTGACTTATGACCAGGCAAGGGTTCCCTGTTACTGCTGCTACCCGTGCGGTTGCATGCGCAGCTGTGTGACTAGCGAGCGGGCACGCCTGCGTGAGATTTGGCTTCTGCGCATGCTGTAAGCTGCTCTGAGTCTCAGAAGGGCGGCCTAGAAAAGAAAGGAAGGAAGAGGGAGGGAGGGAGGGAGAGGGAGAGAGAGAAAGAAAGGAAGGAAGAGGGAGGGAGGGAGAGGGAGAGAAAGAAAGGAAGAAAGAAAAAGGAAGGAAGAGGGAGGGAGGGAGAGGGGGAGAGAGAAGGAAGGAAGGAAGAGGGAGGGAGAGAAAGGAAGGAAGGAAGAGGGAGGGGGAGAGAAAGAAAGGAAGAGAAAGAAAGGAAGGAGGACGGAGGGAGGGAGAGAGAGAAAGGAAGAGGGAGGGAGAGGGAGAGAAAGAATGGAAGGAAGAGGGAGGGAGGGAGAGGGAGAGAAAGAAAGAAAGGAGGGAGAGGGGAAGAAAAAAAGAAAGAGGGAGGGAGAGGGGGAGAAAGAAAGAAAGGAGGGAGAGGGAGAGAAAGAAAGGAAGAAAGAAAGAGGGAGAGAGGGAGAGAAAGAAAGAAAGAGGAAGGGAGAGAAAGAAAGGAAGGAAGAGGGAGGGAGAGGTGGAGAAAGAAAGAAAGGAATAAAGAAAGAGAAGAAAGGAAGATTATTAAGAGTAGCTCTTCCTATTTAAAAAAAAAAGCCTTTGTTTAAAAGGAAGAATTGGTTTGAAGATATGGAGGCCATGATTTATAACGCTAGCGTCTTTATTAAAAGGTTAATAACGAAGCTAAAATTAAAACAAAGAGGAGCCAAAAAGAAAACCCCTCACGGCGCCTTTTTGCGTCCCTCACAAAAATGACAGTTGAGCAACCGACCGGGAAGCCCCGCCCCGTTCGACGCAGCTGTAAAAATAACAGAAGGGGGGGTAGGGAAATAAGAGACAAATCTCATTGGCCCAGAACAGAGCTTTGGCGTCACCGTCAGCCAATAAGCATCCCACTGCTTTGAATAACAAAACAACCGAGACCAGGCATGTCTGGAAAGGCAGGGCCACTTTCTATCCAATCAGCGCTCACCCACCGCTGGCCAATCAAAGAGCAGGTATTTGGGCGGCCTTTTCAAACCGAAGTAGTTTGGCTTAATCTTGTCCCTTTAAAAGGGGTAATTTGAATAAATACTGTGTCCTTCCGCTACCCTTGCCTCCGCCGCAGCCTGACTTCCGCCGCAGCCTTCTTTCCTCATGAGGGGTCATTCACGAACAATGCTGATAAATATCCCACCGGAGAAATTAAGGAGAAAGGGAGAGCCTTTTTAAAAAAACACCCTTTATTTCCCTCCCCCTTTTTGGGGGGGTGGGGGGGTGGGAGAAGCCTAATCCCTGGGATGTAGATCCCTCCGCCTTTATTAAAAAAAACAGGAGGAAAGGCGAGCAAAACAAAAGCGGTGGGTCACGTGACAGAAAGGGGGCGGGGCCTCCAGACCTGGGAAGGGAGGGCGGACTCCATTTTGAAGCCTCCCTGAGGCGCCTCTGACTGGCTTTCTCCCCAGAACGGCGTCCGGGGCTGACGGAAGAGCCATGGTGCGGTTCGTCCGCTGACTCTCGGCGGGGAAGCCCTGGGACTGGAGGGCAAACGGGCGTCGGGGGCTGAATGCGGGGCCGCTGGGTCGGGAGCGACGAGGCGCTGCTGCTGCGGCGACTCTGGTTCTCGTTGCTGCGGCAGCGGCAGCGGCGGGGCGCAGCGATCGCCTCCCTTCGCTTCAGCCCCCGGTCTGCCTCCTCCGGCCCTTACGACCTCCGCGAAGGGAGAACCTCCGCCGCGGAGAGGTGAGTCCGACCGAACGCTGAGGGAATTTTTTTTCCTCAGCGTTTTAACCCACCGGTGGGCGGTGGGGATGGATTTGTCTTTTTCAGAGACAAAACATATATTATTTTATTTGAAAAGACAGGTCTGTGAGTTCCCCTGGTTCAATCAACGTCGGTTCAAACAACTCTTGCCAGAAATAAATGGCGGGGGAGGGGAACCTGTCAAGCTGCGAATCGGTGTCAATTTGTGGTAAAGAAAGGGGGTCTCTCTGCGCATGCGCGCAATCCCCTTTGTAGGGGGAGGCGGGGCGCCTCCAAGAGAGCCCCCTTTTTTTAGATCTGGGCAAGCCAGTGTGCCGCGGCACACTAGTGTGCCACAGGACATGGTCAGGTGTGTCGCGAAGCTCAGAGAGAGAAAGAAAGGAAGAGAGAGAGAGAAAGAAAGAGAGAAAGAAAGCAAGAGAGAGAAAGAAAGCAAGAGAGAGAGAGAAAGAGAACAAGAAAAAGAAAGCAAGAGAGCAAGAGAGAGAGAAAGCAACAGAGAGAAAGAGAGGGAGGGAAGGAGAGAGAGAGAAAGACATAGAGGGAGATAGGAAGGGAGATAGGAAGGGAGAGAGAAAGAGAGCAAAAAAGAGAGGAAGGAAGAGAAAGAAAGGGATGGGAAGAGAGAGAAAGAAAGACATAGAGGGAGAGAGAAATAGAGCGAAAGGGAGGAAGAGAGAGAGAGAGAGAGAATTTTTTTGTCCAAGCTTTTTTTAGCAAACACCCCCCCCCCCCGCTCAATGTGCTCCAGGGTTTCGTAAATGTAAAAAATGTGCCGCGGCTCAAGAAAGGTTGAAAATCACTGGGGCAAGCGAATGTCTTCTGTGGAAATTGGGAAAGCTTTGTTTAATGGCGATGGGGGCATCCCTGGATTAATAATAATAATAATAATAATCAAGTAATAATAATAAACGTTTATGTATAATGCCCTTTTAACAAAGGGCATGACAACAAGCCACATACAACCAACAAGGACAGACAGTAGGTAATACACACACTTAGCTAAAACACAGTTAATAAAACCACAAACCTTGTTAAAACCATTCCCAACTTCTCAAATTCTTCCCCCATTCTTCTTTTGACCATCTTTTGAAAATGACGGGGGATTTAAATGCAGACTGATGATTGATTGATTGATTGATTGATTGATTGATTGGACTTGTATGCTGCCCCTCTCAGTGGACTGGGGCGGCTCACAACATATCAATAAAAAAACCCAATATACAATAATACATCTAAATCCAATTGATATAGAGAATAAATTTAAAACATTCTATAAAGGTGAAAGGTTATTAACAAGAAAATGGATATAGAAATGATTAGGAATATGGATTTATGCGCTGTTTTTGCTATATCTGTAAGGTATATGCATTGACATTTGTATGAATGTATGTGAAAAAAATAGAAAACTTTACAAAACGAGAAAACAATGAGGGGATTCACCAGCCCCCTTGTAAGACAGGGAGTGTATGGAAGCTGGGGAGGATTTTGATGTAGGGTACACAGACACATCACACACAAAAAAGGGAAGAGGCAACATCCTGGCCAGTTTATATTGCAGGTGGTCCTCAACTTAGAAAACAATTTGTTTAGTTACCCACCAAAGTTACAATGGCCCTGAGGGGGAAAAAGTGACTTACGCCCATTTTTTTTCACACAAGGGCAGGAACCTCATAGTCACATGATCGAAATTCAGGGCACTTGGCAACTGACTCATGTTTATGACTGGCTGCAGCATCCTGGGGTCATGTGATCAACTTTTGCAACCTTTTGTCAATGGGGAAAGCCACATTCACGTCACAGCCTTCTTACTAAACAGCTGCGGTGATTCACTTAACAGCTGCGGCAAGGTGGGTCATAAAAGGGAGCAAAATCGAACCAATGTCTCACTTACAAACAGGAATGTTGGTCTTCATTGTGGTCATAAGTCGAGGGTTACCTGTATATGGAAGCGGGGGAATGACTTGAGCATGTAAACAAACCCAAATCACCCACCCACTCCCCCAAAAAGGAAGAAGAAACATCCTGGCCAGTTTGCATTGCAGGTAGTCCTCGACTTACAAGAGTTCATTAAGTGAATGTTCACAAAGTGACAACGGCACTGAAAAAAAGGGATTTATGACCATTTTTCATACTTACAACCGTTGCAGCAACTCCTCGATCGCATGATCAAAATTCATACACTTGGCAACCAACTCGTATTTATGGCGGCTGCAGGGTCATGGGGTCACCTTTTGTGGCTTTCTGACAAAGTCAGTGGGGAAGGCAGATTTGCTTAACCACTCTGTTATTAAATTAACTGCAGTGATTCACTTAATATTACTGCCAAGAAAGGTCGTAAAATGAGGCAAGCTTATTTAACAAATTGTTTCCACTTGGCAACAGAAATTTTGCACTCAGTTGTGGTAAATGAAGGACTACCTGTACTACCTGCCTCCTCCCCCCCCCTCTTCAAATGTCAATTTAAAACTTCTAAATTTCTTTTTGAAGGCTTGTTACTGCCCACCATTATCATTTGAAAGAATAAGCTGCTTTTCCCAACTTGGTATTCTTTGGGGTGTGAATTGACCACCTTTGTCCAGTTTGGTGGTTGGTTGTGCTGGTTAGAAAAGGTGGGGGCATTGTCTGATGGGTGTGAGATTGTGGAAGGGTGATCTAGAGAGCCAGACTGCCAGATGGATCTTGGGGGATTGTTTAGCGGTAAGGGGGAGGGACATGTAATCTGAATTTTGCATTGATTTTGGGTAGCAGGGAGGGGGAGGCAGTAGAAGCAAGGAGACTGCCCTGGAGAGAATCCAAGGTAAGGAAAGGAGAACAAAAAAAAAGCTATAGCAGAGGCTTATTTGTGTATGTAATTAGGAAGAGTTGAATTGGTGTAAGCACAATAACATGGAGAAATAAACAACACTTTGGGAGCTCTTTCATAGTGGTTATCCTGTTCTTAAAATGGAGGGGGGAGGACAGGTGGGGGAGGATTTAGAGATGAGAGCCCTAGAATGAGAAAAAGGAAAGAAAAATATAAATAGGGGTTAACAATTGGTCACTTGGTGTAACCAAAACTAAAGTTGAAGTATTTATTGAAAAGACAGTATTAGATTGTTCTGGCAGCACTGATACAAATGAAGTATGTTTGGGTATTTCAAAGGGTGAAAGCAAAGACAAAGAAAATATTCTGTATTCAGAAATTGTAAAAGTATCGAGTTAAGGATCCTTGTGTTAAGGATCCTTGTTATGTATAATGTGATCGGCTGTGTAGGTAGCATATATGTGGACTCCCCTGTGCTTTGAGTTCAAATCCTTTTACGTCCTGTTCCTGAGGGCAGAGCCAGGGGAGATATCGCCTCAAAGAAAAAAGAATTGTAGGCATTTCTATCTGTTTATACAGAATATCTGCTCAAGGTTGTTGTTAGGACAAAATGGAAACAAACTGCATTTATAACTCCAACTGAAAATTGTGTTTACCTTTGTGTGTGAAAATGAGACCGATTGAGACACCCCAGGAAATGTTTTAGACTATTTGTCCAAAATCTCAGTAAAAGTCAGGTGGGTAGAATTTGAAATATGTGGATCCTTAAACCTGGGCAGAGGCTGTTAAAATGCTAACCAGAAGCAATGCCTAAACTAAACTCTTTATTTTATGTAAAAATAAGTAACAAGAATTGGGAAATCCGTGTTCTTTTGTCGCCCTCTATAGTTATTGGGAGTTATTGTCATGGTGTGTACGTGACAAAGCCCTCCTATGCTTCCCCCTCCTCCCTCAACATCCTCTTTGTTAACTCTGCTGTGAACAGTTGGGAAAATAAAAGCATTTCCTAGTCCTTTAAGCAAGAGGGAACATTCGGTTTTGTGTTCTCTTCTTTCCCCATTAGATGGTTTTACTACTCAAAAAAAGTAGTTTGACAGATGAGATTATTAGAGAAATAATTAAATCAGGATGTTAAAGGAATACCCCTGTTTTTTTACTGTCTGGCTCCCTTGGGGTAAGAATTTTAGTGACTTTGAAATCACACATCTACCATTGGCATTTAGAAACATAGGAACATAGAAGACTAACGGCAGAAAAAGACCTCATGATCCATCTAGTCTGCCCTTATACTATTTTCTGTATTTTATCTTAGGATGGATATATGTTTATCCCAGGCATGTTTAAATTCAGTTACTGTGGATTCATCTACCACGTCTGTTGGAAGTTTGTTCCAAGGATCTACTACTCTTTCAGTAAAATAATATTTTCTCATGTTGCTTTTGATCTTTCCCCCAACTAACTTCAGATTGTGTCCCCTTGTTCTTGTGTTCTCTTTCCTATTAAAAACACTTCCCTCCTGGACCTTATTTAACCCTTTAACATATTTAAATGTTTCGACCATGTCCCCCCCCTTTTCCTTCTGTCCTCCAGACTATACAGATTGAGTTCATGAAGTCTTTCCTGATAAGTTTTATGTTTAAGACCTTCCTCCATTCTTGTAGCCCGTCTTTGGACCCGTTCAATTTTGTCAATATCTTTTTGTAGGTGATGTCTCCAGAACTGAACACAATATTCCAAATTTAGCATTGTAGTTCTATGATTTGGTGCTCTAAAATAAGTCTTGTTGTAGCGAAATCAGACTTCCAACCAACATGGAGATAGATAGATTGATTTTTCACATTTGTAACACCTCCTGATTCCACAATGATTTGGGGAGGCACCATAGATGAGCCAAAAATAGACATTGCTGTAGCCCATCTCAGGAAAACCCAGTAATGTTGGCTGTATATTTAGTGCCTGCTACTCTGAAAACTTATTTTCTTATTTCCTAGATGAAGAACATTGAAGCTGAAGAACAAATGAGCAGCTGGCTCTTCAAACAGCTTAAACTCCATTTGGATCAGGAATGGAAATACCAACCCAGGGAAAAGGGGCTGAGTCTCATTGAGTGCACTACTGAGGTGAATATTTATTTATTATTCATTTAATTCGACTTCTATGCCGCCCAATCCCAAAGGACTGAGATAGAAGTTTGCCTTTTGGGTGTGATAGCAATAGAGTTATATACTGCTTCCCAGTGCTTCCCAGCCCTCTCTAAGCAGTTTACAGACACAGCCTATTACCCCCAACAACCTGGGTCCTAGTTTTACCCACCTTGGAAGGCTGAGTCAATCTTGAGCCGGTCAGGATCGAACTGCTGGCAGCTGGTGATCAGCAGAAGTAGCCTGCAGTACTGCATTCTAACCACTGCAGCTCATGCTGATGAAGAACCTCGGCTGATATGACTTATTTCTGGAGGAAGTGGACAGAAGTATGGGAAGGATCTTAATGCAGCAGAGCAGGAAGCTGTCAGTGCTAATAATTTGTTAGAGCAGTTTGCTTCCTTTGTATAAAATAGATCTATTCAAATGTATTAATTCAGCATAATAAACTATGGCTTATCCAACCAGTCTAAATACTGGATATTGGCTTCCCGCCTTTTATAATAGATATTTAAGCAAACTGTTACCATTGATTTTTAAAGCTGTTGGAGCATTGTTTCCCAACAGTTTTACTGAAAAACTGGCTGTGATCAGACTGTATGTAGTTGACATTACATATTTATATATGAAATTACTTTTGAAAAGTGTTTGGAAACTTCAGATCGTGCAGAATGCAGCTGTGACAGCAATCATGGGCTTTCCCAAATATGCCCATGTTACTCCAACACTCCGCAGTCTGCATTGCTTGCCGATCAGTTTCCGGTCACAATTCAAAGTGTTGGTTATGACCTATAAAGCCCTTCATGGCACCGGACCAGATTACCTCAGAGACCGCCTTCTGCTGCACGAATCCCAGCGACCAGTTCCTTCTCCGAGTCCCGTCAACTAAACAATGTTGTTTGGTGGGGAAGAGTCTTTTCTATGGCGGCACCAGCCCTCTGGAACCAACTCCCCCCAGAGATTAGAATTGCCCCCACCCTCCTTGCCTTTCGTAAGCTACTTAAAACCCACCTCTGCCGCCAGGCATGGGGGAACTGAGATATTCTTTCCCCCTAGGCCTTTACAATTTTATGCATGGTATGTTTGTATGTATGTTTGGTTTTATAATAAGGGTTTTTTAGTTGTTTTGGTATTGGATTATGACATGCTGTTTTTATTATTGTTGTTAGCCGCCCCAAGTCTGTGGAGAGGGGCGGCATACAAATCAAATAAATAAATAAATATAGCTGAAATTACATATTTGTCAGGTGATTCTTTGCTTGGTTTAGAGATAGTTGTGGATAATGATTCTTTGCCTCAGAGAATGGTACCTGCCAAATTAGTGTTGTGGTTAGCTCTGGAGCATTACTCTTCACAAGACTAGGCAAGTTATTGAATGAAGCAATCCTTGTTTCTGAAAGAAGCAATGGTAGGTTCTTCCCAGGAATCTATTTTGAAAAGAAAATTTACAGTTACAGGCAGCCCTGGATTTATAACCATTCATTTAACGGTCATTCAGAGTTACAACAGCACTGAAAAAAGCAACAGGACCATTTTTTGCAATTATAACTGTCTCAGCAACCCCATGGTCAGGCCGTCAGGCATGGGGGAACTGAGATATTCTTTCCCCCTAGGCCTTTACAATTTACGCATGGTATGTTTGTATGTATGCTTGTTTTTTATAATAAGTTTTTTTTAGTTTTTTTAGTATTGGATTGGATTGTTACATGTTGTTTTTATCATTGGTGTTAGCCGCCCCGAGTCTGGAGAGGGGGCGGCATACAAACCCAATTAATTAATTAATTAATTATCCAAGTTTGGGCACTTGGCAAAAAGTGTTTTTATGACGGTTGTATTATCCCTAAGTCATGTGATCATTATTTGTAACCTTCCCAGTCGGCTTCCAACAAAGTCAATAGGAGAAGCCAGATTTGCTTAATGACCACAGGGTTCCCTGCAGTGATTTGCTTAACAATGGTAGCAAAGATCATAAAACGGGGTGCGACTCGCTTAATAACTTAGCAATGGAAATGTGGGGGTCAACGATCGTAAGTCGAGAATTAACTGTATTGAGATAAATTGGTTTTGACTTGACCATTTGCCATCTTAGTTATGTCTCTCTCATCCTGCTCTCAAGTAATTGGCTGTCGCTGGTTCATCAGGATGTATAGATCATCCAGTGAAAACCTTTGATGCACAGTTCTGCCACTAGCATTAAGATGTTGCTTTTATTGTTACAGAATGAAAACACCTTATGCCCAAGACTGAGGAACGCAAAAGTGGAAGATCTCTGGAGTTTGGTCAACTTCTTTGGATTCGCCACAGAAACCTTTGTCCTGGCTGTCAACATTCTTGACAGGTTTTTGGCACTCATGAAGGTATTTGGAGGAAAGGAAACGCTGCATCATAGTTACACAGTTTTATATTATCTGTAGTCAGATAAACAGCCTTCATTATTTGTTTTGGACTTAAAGTACTTATCTAGTTTATCTCTAAGCAGACTAACAAGTATTCAGAATATGTTATACAGTGTTCCCTCGATTTTCGCGGGTTCGAACTTCGCGAATAGCCTATACCACGGTTTTTCAAAAAATATTAATTAAAAAATACTTTGCGGTTTTTTCCCTATACCATGGTTTTTCCCACCCGATGATGTCATATGTCATTGCCAAACTAATAATTTTTGCAAATAAATAACAAAAAAAATAATTATTGTTAATAAATAATTATGTTTATAAATATCAGGATCACTAAGTGTCTTATTCAATGGTGAGTACCAGTAATAATGGTGAGTAAATGGTTGTTAAGGGAATGGGAAATGGTAATTAAGGGGTTTAAAGTGTTAAGGGAAGGCTTGTGATGCTGTCCATAGCCAAAAATGGTGTATATACTTCCGCATCTCTACTTTGCGGAAATTCGACTTTCGCGGGCGGTCTTGGAACGCATCCCCCGCGGAAACCGAGGGAACACTGTATATTAAAAGGGTTTCATCTTTAAAACGTATTTTCATATTTTCCTTTTCTTTGTCTCTTAAGTTTTCTTCAGTCTGAACTTCAGCTATGTGCCATTTTTTATGGTGCCAATTATATATTTATGTACGAGCCTCCAGTAAGGCCACATGAACATTGGCTGAAATTCTGGGAAATATCCGTTATTAGTGGATTTAAGGGAATCGCGGGCTTTCTCATTTAATACGGCTAAACTAAAACTAAAATTGAAACAGTCTTGCTGACGGTGAAATAAATGGACTTTCAACATTTTTAAAAAATCCAACACTGTTGAGTAGGTGGTTATTCATAAGGTGGCTGTCTTCCTTTGTCTTAGGTGAAACCTAAGCATTTATCCTGCATTGGAGTCTGTTGTTTCCAGCTGGCTGCTCAAGAGGTTGAGGAGGAAGGCAACATCCCGTCTCTGCACGATGTCATCCGGATTAGCCAATGCAAATGCACCGTTTCTGATCTAAAGCGGATGGAGAAAATCATATCAGAAAAACTGCACTTTGACTTCAAAGCAACTACTGCCTTAACTTTTTTGCACTTATACCATACTATTGTACTCTGCCATACCTCAGAAAGGTACTGTAGGCTCGGTTTAATACCTCCATTTCCAGTTTAAAAAAAAAAAAAAGATTGGAGCATACAATACAGATAGTCCTTATGACTTATGACTGTAATTGAGCAGAAATTTCTATCGTAAGTTGTGATGGCCGGCATGTAATGGTGCCCAGTTTTACGAACGTTTTTGCAGCAGTCGTTAAGTAAACACCGTGGTCATGAAGGGAACATTGCAATTTGTTAAGTGAACACATTGTTCCACATATGGAATAGTTTTAGCCCGGTGTAAATGCCAGTTTCCAGGGAAATGTTGTGGCTTGTGATCATGTGACCACGTAGCGCTGCAAACTGTTGTAAACGTGGGCCTGTAGCCGAGTACCCAGAATGCAGTCACGTGACTGATGGGGAGGCCAACATTTGAATCTACCTCATCAGTCCCATTTTCAGGGTCTGTTGTAACTTACAACAGTCACTGTGACTGGTTGTGAGTTGAGAACTACTTGTATCCTTAACCATTTGATTTTGAACCAAAAAAGGATTTTGCGGAGAGGGGCGGCATATAAATCCAATAAATCTAATCTAATCTAATCCTCAATCTGAGTATTGTACTGGCAGTTCTGTGTAAAAACTTCAGAAGGATTTAGGGATAGTGATTTCTGACAGTCTCAAAATGGGTGAGCAGTGTGGTCGGGCGGTAGGAAAAGCAAGTAGGATGCTGGGCTGCATAGCTAGAGGTATAACAAGCAGGAAGAGGGAGATTGTGATCCCGCTATATAGAGCACTGGTGAGACCACATTTGGAATACTGTGTCCAGTTCTGGAGACCTCACCTACAAAAAGATATTGACAAAATTGAAGGGGTCCAAAGACGGGCTACAAGAATGGTGGAAGGTCTTAAGCATAAAACGTATCAGGAAAGACTTAATGAACTCAATCTGTATAGCCTGGAGGACAGAAGGAAAAGGGGGGACATGATCGAAACATTTAAATATGTCAAAGGGTTAAATAAGGTCCAGGAGGGAAGTGTTTTTAATAGGAAAGTGAACACAAGAATAAGGGGACACAATCTGAAGTTAGTTGGGGGAAAGATCAAAAGCAACATGAGAAAATATTATTTCACTGAAAGAGTAGTAGATCCTTGGAACAAACTTCCAGCAGACGTGGTTGATAAATCCACAGTAACTGAATTTAAACATGCCTGGGATAAACATATATCCATCCTAAGATAAAAATACAGGAAATAGTATAAGGGCAGACTAGATGGATCATGAGGTCTTTTTCTGCCATCAGTCTTCTATGTTTCTATGTTTCTTTCTTTCTTTCTGGTCTTTGCTGTAGTTTAGATACTTTCTGAAGTTTCTGTATGGTTCATCTACAATGAGATAAAGCAATATGGTTATACCAAGGCATCTTGTCACGTTTTATTTGGAAAACAAATTGGTGCATTATGCATTTTCAGGCTTTAGATTTACAGGTTGCACTAGGACGTAATTTGATTGAGTAATTTCTGATTTAATGAGTTATGCTGAACTCTTCTGCATCCAGCAGTAACATTTTGCTGTTGTGACCCTTTACAGGAAAGAGCTGTTGAATCTCGACAAACTGGAAGCACAACTTAAAGCTTGTAACTGCCGACTTGTTTTTTCAAAAGCGAAAGTAAGTTTCAAATAAATCTCTCACAATATGGAAGTTGAGGGCTGGGGGCTAAATTCCTGAGCCAAATGTGTATTTTTGTCTCTTCAGCCATCCATTTTGGCCCTGTGTCTTCTCTCTCTGGAGGTGCAGACTCTGAAATCCATTGAGTTGTTTGAGATTCTTCTGTATATTCAGAAGCAGTCCAAGGTGAGAGAGCAGCGTTTATCCCGTGTACGTCTTTTTGGGGGTGGGAGGGGGGAAATAAGAGAGTTGATTCAAAATTAATGTTTATTTTTTAAACTATATAGAGGAAAGCGCCCCTCCCATTTTGAACGTGGATTATTTGGGAAGTAGCTACATTTTTCTGGAGTGTAAATAATTCCTGACCTATTTATAGAAGAAGGACTTTTCCCCCTTCACCTTGGGAAAGTGAATCTTCCTGCAGGTCAAAAACAGACCGTATGGAGGCTCTGCGCGGCCTGTTTCTGGCTGGCAGAATTTATTTATTTATTTATTTATTAATCAGATTTGTATGCCGCCCCTCTCCGCAGACTCGGGGAGGCTCACAGCAATAATAATACAATGTAAACAAATCTATTACAGTAGACCCCCGCTCGTTGCGAGGGTTCCGTTCCAGGACCCCCCGCAACGAGCGGGTTTTCGCGAAGTAGCGCTGCGGAAGTAAAAACACCGTCTGCGCATGTGCAGATGGCGTTTTTACTCCCACAGCGCTAGCGAGGAGCCGAAGATTGGGGGCGGGGCGGCTGTTTGCCGCCGGCATGGAGGGCTTCCTAGCAGCCCCCCAAACCCGGGTTGGGGGTCCGGGGGGCGCTGGCTCTCGGCGCTTTCGAGCTGAGTCCGGGAGCGAATTCGCTTCCGGACTCAGCTCAAAACCGCCGATAGCAAGCGGCAAGGAACGGCTTGTCTCGGCGCTTTCGAGCTGACCGGACTCAGCTCGAAAGCGCCGAGACAAGCCGTTCCTTGCCGCTTGCTATCGGCGCTTTTGAGCTGAGTCCGGGAGCGAATTCGCTCCCGGACTCAGCTCAAAAGCGGCGAGAATGAACGGCGTGGGCGGGCGAAGGGCGGGCGGCAGCGAGGAGTTTGCGTGGGCGGTGGGGAAACTCCTCGCTGACGCCAGCAAGAGGGGGAAGACCCAGGGAAGCCGCTGCCATCTACGCATGCGTGCCCGGCACGCATGCGTAGATGGTATTTTTGACTTCCGGGTTGAAAAATAGCGAAGTACCCTGTTCGCAATGGTTGGGGACGCAATAAACGGGGGATCACTGTATTTAAGTTAATTTAAAAAACCCCAATTTAGAAACCAATCATACATACTAGGCATACCATGCATAAATTTTATAAGCCTAGGGGGAGGGAAAATGTCAATTCCCCCATGCCTGACGACAAAGGTGGGTTTTAAGGAGCTTACGAAAGGCTAGGAGGGTGGGGGCAACTCTGATATCTGGGGGCAGTTGGCTCCAAAGGGTCAGGGCCGCTACAGAGAAGGCTCTTCCCCTGGGTCCCGCCAAACGACATTGTTTAGTTGACGGGACCCGGAGGAGACCCACTCTGTGGGACCTAACCGGTCGCTGGGATTCGTGCGGCAGAAGGTGGTCCCGGAGATATTCTGGTCCGGTGGCATGAAGGGCTTTATAGGTCATAACCAACACTTTGAATTGTGACCGGAAACTGATTGGCAACCAATGCAGACTGCGGAGTGTTGGTGTGACATGGGCATATTTAGGAAAGCCCATTCTGCACGATCTGAAGTTTCCGAACATTTTTCAAAGGTAGCCCCATGTAGAGAGCATTACAGTAGTCGAGCCTTGAGGTAATGAGGGCATGAGTGACTGTGAGCAGTGACTCCCGGTCCAAATAGGGCTGCAACTGGTGCACCAGGCGAACCTGGGCAAACGCCCCCCTCGCCACAGCTGAAAGATGTTTCTCTAATGTGAGCTGTGGATCGAGGAGGACGGCCAAGTTGCAGACCCTCTCTGAAGGGGTTAGTGATTCCCCCCCAGGGTGATGGACGGACAGATGGAATTGTCCTTGGGAGGCAAAACCCACAGCCACTCCGTCTTATCCCGGTTGAGTTTGAGTCTGTTGACACCCATCCAGACCCCAACAACCTCCAGGCACCGGGACACATCACTTCCACTGCTTCGCTGCCTGGACAAGGGGTGGAGATGTAAAGTTGGGTATCATCTGCATATTGATGATACCTCACCCCATGCCCTTGGATGAATGCTGCAGGAGGAGGAGATTTAGGGTATCCAGCAAATCTGGAAATCAGGGAATTATCAGGGAAATTGGCGGTTCGGGACATATCAGGGAATTCATGAAAAAACCAGAATAAATTGGGGGGGGAAACAAACTACAGTGGTCCCTCGATTTTCGCGGGTTTGAACTTCGCAAAACGGCTATACCACTGTTTTTCAAAAATATTAATTAAAAATACTTTGTGGGTTATTCCCCTATACCACAGTTTTTCCCGCCCGATAACGTCATACGTCATTGCCAAACTTTCGTCCACCTTTAATAAATATTTTTTTTAATAAACTTTAATAAATAAACATGGTGATTAATAATCTAAATGGTTGCTAAGGGAATGAGAAATTGCAGTTTAGGGGTTTAAAGTGTTAAGGGAAGGCTTGTGATACTGTTCACAGACAAAAATAGTGTATTTACTTCCGCATCTCTACTTCGTGGCAATTCGACTTTCGTGGGCGGTCTCGGAACGCATCCCCCGCAAAAATCGAGGGAACACTTGTATATTAAAATGTTTAAAAGTCAGGGAAAAATCATGTTAAAAAAACCTGGACCGCGCTGCCTGGCAGAGTGAGGCAAAAATGAGCATAACTGTGGCAACAACTTGCTTCCTCAGCTACCAATATTTCTCCACGCCTTAGCCGTTTGGTATGATGTCATCTACGACCGCACTTTAACTAGATCGCAAGCTACAGGGACATATCAGGGAATTTCAAAATACTTCCCCCTGGACACCCTGTTGTGGTTGTTGCACCCTGTTGTGGTTGTTGTTGTTGTTGTTGTTATTATTATTATTATTATTTAATAGATTTGTATGCCGCCCCTCTGTAGACTCGGGGCGGCTCACAACAATAACAAAGACAATGTAGGAACAGATCTAATCATTTAAAAAACACTAAAAACCCCATTATTAAAAGCAAACATACACACAAACATACCATGTATAAACTGTATAGGCCCGGGGGAGATGTCTCAGTTCCCCCATGCCTGACGGCAGAGATGGGTCTTAAGAACTTTACGAAAGGCAAGGAGGGTGGGGGCAGTTCTGATCTCCGGGGGGAGCTGGTTCCAGAGGGTCGGGGCCGCCACAGAGAAGGCTCTTCTCCTGGGTCCCGCCAAACGACATTGTTTAGTCGACAGGACCCGGAGAAGGCCAACTGTATGGGACCTAACCGGTCGCTGGGATTCGTGCGGCAGAAGGCGGTCCCGGAGATGTTTGTTTGTTTGTTTGTTTATTTATTTATTATTTGGGTTTGTATGCCGCCCCTCTCCGAAGACTCGGGGCGGCTCCTTGCTCTTTTCGGCATCCTGAAGCCCTCTGCCAGTGAAAATGGAGCTGAGGTTGGGAAGGCGTTTTCCCTGGCAGAGCCACTTGCGGGCTGTCCTTTGCCGTTTTCAAGGCTGCCCTCGCAGGCCAAAATTAAGCCCCCCCCCCCCCCCCCCATGGACCAGATTCTGCCCACGTGCTTTGATACCCCTGATATAGGTCAGTGCTGGATGAGTACAGCTTGGTTTACAATCAACACCCTAAATAGAATGGCAGCTGGTAGTTGATTTGTGAAAGAATTTTTTTTAAAAAATATGTGAACCGTTTTTGTTTTTTCCCCCAGATAAGTGACAGTGACTTACTGTATTGGAGAGAGCTGGTCTCAAAATGCTTAGCAGATTATGCTTCCCCAGCCTGTTGCAAGCCAGACCATAAAAAACTAGTCTGGATTGTTTCAAGACGCACCGCCCAGAATCTTCAAAACAGCTACTACAGTGTTCCTGAGTTGCCCACAATCCCAGAGGGCGGATGCTTTGACGAAAGTGAGAGGTAAGTAAAGCGGGGCCTTCCTCTGTTGTTGGCTCAACTCTGTGTAGTCGGTTCAAGTAACTACGTGTGCCTTCTTTTCAATAGCGTAAAGGCAGATAGGAGGCCTATCAACTGTAGCATCTCCTGTGCTGCCATTTAGAAAAATAAAATGACCTGTAATTTAAGAGTAAAGGATATATTTGTCAGCTTGACACCGCAAAACTCACTTAACTAATGTCTCACTTAGTAACAGAAATTTTGGGGTCAATTGTGGCCATAAGTTGAGGACTACCTGTATTCATCACACATTATTCTCTTCGGAATCAGCCAAAGTTGCTGTAGCTTCTTCCTTAACCCAAATATTTTTATTAAATATGCTCAATTATCTAGCAAACTCTGCACTTAACCATATATATTGCATTTGAATCAGCAAGGAATTGGCTTTGCAAGCTTCAGGATTTTAAGAGCAAAAGTAAAAATGGTTCTGATAATCAACCTTACATAAGAATCACAGGTTAGTTTTCCTTAATATTTTATTTATTTTTATTTCATATTTTTAACCACCCATCTCCCTCAAATATTCAGTGGGATTTATTTATTTTATATTTTATTTATCTATCTATCTATCTATCTATCTATCTATCTATCTATCTATCTATCTATCTATCATCTATCTATCTATCTATCTATCTATCTATCTATCTATCTATCTATCTATTTATTTTGTATGCCGCCCCTCTCCGGGATCCTGGTTATGTATGTGTTTCCGTGGTATTGACGGAGCGATCCATGACTTAGCATTAGAGCTCACAAAATCACATTTAGTAAGTCCTCACCTGGAAAAAATAAGTAATGGACATTTTCGGTAATTATTATTGGTCACAAATAAACCAAGCTTCCTCGTTTGATGCCTCTAAGAAGAGTTGGATTACAGAAGTGGTTCTCAACCTTACTAATGCCGCGACCCTTAATGCAATTCCTCATGTTGTGGTGACCCCCAACCATAAGTTTAGCGCCAATTCTCCCAACAGATCTTTAAGATGATTGGCAGGAAGGTCAGAGGGACACCCCCACTGTAAACGTCTGATTGGTCGGATTGTAGAAATATGTTCCAAGGCACCAGAATAGAAACTTTAGTTCCTAACACCATGGGAAATTTGTCTTTTCCCGTGGTTTTAGCTCAGGTGAATTAGTCATTCGACCCCACAAAGGGCTCCTGACCCCTAGGTTGAGAACCACTGGATTACATCTATCTTGCTGGGTAAAATAGGGTGTGTGTTTAGAGAGGGCCTAGTAGGGTAAACAGGAATAAACCTTTTTATTTTGAGAAGCGTTTTATTCCCATTGGAATAGAATAGCTTTTCCATCCTTGCTAATAAACTTCTCGGATCGAGATTGTGTATGTACTTTGGCTTACGTCTCATGTTTGCAAGAGACCTAGGTAAGTGTGAGTTGATTTTTTCCAAGACCACAGCAATTCCTTCTTCCACGGATCATTGGTTAACATGCTATCTTCCATCCCCTTTCCCTCACTCCCCTGCTTTAAAATAAGATGGCATGCAGATTGGCAGAAGGGGATTTGATTTCTCTTGTTCTCCTGCTATTGCTTTTTGTCAGTGGTGTAATGAGATGAGTAGTTAAGTACACAATTGAGTTAATGAGACTGAAGATCATGGTGGTGGGATAAGTTAATTATCACCACTGCTGAATCGGCCTGGCCCTTAGCAGCAGTAGAATATTGTCGGCTGCCCTTAGAGTTTAATGGAGTGGACAGCCATCGTTTAAATTCTACTACCTGGTACTGTATTTCAAAACATCGTATTTCAAAACTTAAATTAAGTCTCCCTGGCATCGTGCAGATGATCACAACATGAATATGCCTGTGTTATTTTCTAAGCAAAGCATGGAAATCATTTGCAATTATCTTCTTCCATGATTTCGCTCTTGCTTTTCTGCCGGTCTATCTACCTAACTTCAAAAGATGACTAGGGCTGATACATTTTTAAAGTGCACCTAGTTTTTGACAAAAGCTGTTACCTGGGTGCTTATCTACTATATACAACAAACTACAGTAGTCCCTCGCTATACTGCGCTTCACCTACTGTGGCTTCACTTCATCGCGGGTTTCTGAGGAAGTTGATCAGCAGATTTAAACAGCCCGCCGAACTCGATCGGCAGGTTTTTAAAAAAATATATACAGTGATCCCCCGATCATTGCGAGGGTTCCGTTCCAGGACCCCCCGCAACGAGCGGGTTTTCGCGAAGTAGCACTGCGGAAGTAAAAACACCATCTGCGCATGCGCAGATGGTGTTTTTACTTCCCAGCAGCGAGGAGCCGAAGATTGGGGTTTCCCCGCCGCCCACGCCCACGTTCGCCTTTGACTTCGGGACTCAGTTGGTAAACCGCGCGGCTGTTTTAAAACGTCGCCGCCGGCATGTCCCGAAGCCAAACGAACCCGGGTGGCCGGGCGAGCAGCGAGCGAACGGCGGGTGGTCGGGCGAAGGGCGGGCTCGCTGCTCGCCCGGCCACCCGGGTTCGTTTGGCTTCGGGACATGCCGGCGGCGACGTTTTAAAACAGCCGTGCGGCTTCCCAACTGAGTCCCGAAGTTCGCCTTTGACTTCGGGACTCAGTTGGTAAACCGCGTGGCTGTTTTAAAACGTCGCCGCCGGCATGTCCCGAAGCCAAACGAACCCGGGTGGCCGGGCAGGCGAGCGGCGAGCCGGGCGAACGGCGGGTGGCCGGGCGAACGGCGGGCAAGCGGCGAACGGGGGAAGACCCAGGGAAGCCGCCCAGCAGCTGATCTGCCCGGCGCCATCTACGCATGCGTGCCCATAGAAAAAAAGGGCGCGCATGCGCAGATGGTGTTTTTACTTCCAGGTTCAAAAATCGCCATATAGCCGTTTCGCAATCATCGGGAGCGCAATACCCGGGGGGATCACTGTATATCTAAAATTGTAAATACTGTATTTAAATACTGTATCTAAAATAAATACTGTGTGGGAAGGGTTTATAAACACTTAAAACAATGAAAACTTACCAAACAATTACAATATAAATACTTAAATAAGTACTATCAGTCGATAAATTCCCCATCGCGGATTTCACCTATCGCGGCCAGGTCTGGAACATAACACCAGCGATAGGTGAGGGACTACTGTATATACAATTCCTTGTAAAGCAGTAATTCACTAGTCATGCCGTGGATTTTATCAAAGGCTTTTTCAGACAAAGCTAAACATTACCTTCCTTATCTGCTAAGATACTATCTGTAGAATTCCATTGTTTAGCAATAACTAATTTGGCAACTAGGTGTAGAAACTTGGTTTTTTAAACATTTTTCATTTGCAATTTTAAGGTTTGGGCCATTAAATACATGTAACAAATGCAAGTCAAGAAACTTTTATTATTTTCCCACCAAAGATGAAAGAATGTCTTGAGTTTACAGACTTACCAGCATCCCGGAGAGGGGCGGCATTCAAATCAAATCAAATAATAAATAGATAGATAGATAGATAGATAGATAGATAGATAGATAGATAGATAGATAGATAGATAGATAGATAGATAGATCCCACTAAATATTTGAGGGAGATGGGTGGTTAAAAATATGAAATAAAAATAAATAAAATATTAAGGAAAACTAACCTGTGATTCTTATGTAAGGTTGATTATCAGAACCGTTTTTACGTTTGCTCTTAAAATCCTGAAGCTTGCAAAGCCAATTCCTTGCTGATTCAAATGCAATATATATGGTTAAGTGCAGAGTTTGCTAGATAATTGAGCATATTTAATAAAAATATTTGGGTTAAGGAAGAAGCCACAGCAACTTGGCTGATTCCGAAGAGAATAACGTGTGATGAATACAGGTAGTCCTCAACTTATGGCCACAATTGACCCCAAAATTTCTGTTACTAAGTGAGACATTAGTTAAGTGAGTTTTGCCCCATCTTATGACATTTCTTGCCACAGTTGTTCAGTGAATCACTGCAGTTGTTAAAACAAGTAACATGGTTGTTAAGTGAATCTTGTTTTCCCCACTGACTTTGCTTTTCAGGTCACAAAATGGGATCACATGGCCCCTGGGACACTGCAAATTATCGTAATTGTAATAGTAAATTAGTAAATTATAGTACATATGAGTCAATTGTCAAGTATGCCAATGTTAATACAAATCTAATTAATAATAACAATAATAATCATCATCATCATGTGACCATGGGGCAGAGATTATAAATATAAAAAATGGTCAACAGTCACTTTTTTCAGTGCTGATGTAACCAAAAACGAACTGCTTGTAAGTCAACGACTACCTGTATCATACCTGGTTACCAGTGACTGGCCACCATTCCCGGCGCCACTGGAACAGGGCTGGGAGTGCATGCGCACAGCACGGGATTCAGGTTATGCGATTTCTGGCTTTGTTTTGCTTCTGCAAATGCGCAGAAGCAAAAAAAAGCCGGAAAACGAAAAAATAAATTATTCCCACCACGTGCCCTGGCCCCTCCCTGTTTGCCCCACCACCACCCTGCCATGATTGGTGGCTCCGCCCCCAATCCGCCATCAGCCTTATGTTACGCGACAGCAGTTGAAATCTCACACACGGATGTCCTTCCAGCAGCAAAAATTGCTGGTTTCTTTGCTTCCGCACATGCACAAAAGCAAAAACCCCCCGGTAATTTTTACCGGAATTAGTAGTAATTTTAATGGGTTGCGTTTTCTCAGGCGGCAGCAATGGAGCTAACCTACACAGAGCTAACCTTCTGGCTTATAGCCCATCCCTGCTGGTTACTCTCTCTCTCTTTTTAGCCTTACTTCCCTATTGCTAATTGGCTTCACCGTTTTCTTCCGCAGTGAGGACTCTTGTGAAGACATGAGCTGCGGAGAAGACGGCCTGAGCGCTTCCCCTCCGAGCGACCGAGGAGGCGCCTTCTTTTTTGACCTCAAACCCCAATCCAAGTGGCAGGCTCTTTCCTTCGACTCCGTGCGCTAGGCTGAGCTCTTAAACGCATCGTAGTATTTTTAGGCAATAAGTATCCGAACCAGCCCTCTCCCAACTAGGTGCCTTCCAAGGGCCGGCTTCCACTCCCAGAATCGCCAGCCCCCGACCCCTCCTCCCCAAACCACTGTTGTTGCAGCTGAGAATTCTGGGGGTCGAAATCAACGCCACTGGGACATGCTCCGGTTTTGGGGGGGGTGGCAGAAAAGCTGATCTTAGCATTCCTTGTGCTTCTGGCACAAGATCTCATGGAGTACTCAAAATACGTATTGTGCTTTTTCTTTTTTTTAAAAAAAAGAAACCTTTGTATGACGGTAAGCCTGATGTGGCATGAGGGATCAAATGAACCATTTCAAACCTTCGTTCGGCGAGGAACGATCGCAGGAGCACTGATTTTGCCACCCAGATCAGAAAAGAGAGCTTCAAAGCTTGCCCTGTTGCTGGGATTCTCTGCTGAAAAATAGCAGGGAATCTCAGCAGTGACAGATTTGGTGGATAGACGAAATTGCAGAGAATGTATATGAATTTCTTTTCTGAAAAGATTTTAAATAATGTTTTTTGTTTGTTTGTTACGTGCTCTTTTAAAGAAAGTATTCCTGGAGAAATACTTCGGTTTCAGGAGGCTTGTTTTAATCACAAATGCTGTGGGGGTTTTCTTTCTTTCTTTCTCTCTTTCTTTCTTCCTTTCCCTCTTTCTTTCCCTCCCTCCCTCTTTCTTTCTTTCTCTTCCTTCTCTTTCTTTCCCTCTTTCTTTCTTTCTTTCTCTCCCTCCCTCCCTCTTTCTTCCTTTCTCTTCCTTCTCTTTCTTTCTTTTCTTTCTTTCTTTCTTTCTTCCTTCTCTTTCTTTTCTTTCTTCCTTCCTTTCGAAATAAATATCTCTCTCTCTCCCTCTTTCTTTCTCTTCCTTCTCTTTCTTTCTTCCTTCTATTTCTTTCCCTCTTTCTTTCCCTCTCTCTCTCTCTCCCTCCCTCTTTCTTTCTTTCTCTTCCTTCCTTCTCTTTCTTTCCCTCTTTCTTTCTTTCTCTCCCTCCCTCTCTCCCTCCCTCTTTCTTTCTTTCCCTTCCTTTCTTTCTTTCTTCCTTCCTTCCTTCCTTTCGAAATAAATATGCTGCTTTGTTTTTAAAAAACGCAAAACCAATCCACATCGATGTACTGAAGCATATTTTAGTATTAAGATTTCTAATGGCGAGCTTTCAAATCCTCACATTAGGAAACGAAATGTTTTTAGAAGACTTTAGTGTGTTACTGGTTTTTTTTTAAACATACTATTAAAATTTTAGAAAGTGCAGGATTCCAGTGTAACGTCGACTGTCCCTCCCACTAGCTTATTTCAGTATTTCTTTTACGTTTTTAATTAAGTAAATCTATAATCATTAACTTTTGCATGCTTAAGTAAAAATGGTTAGTTGGAAAGGCAGTTTGATTATGGAGAAGTTTTTTGGTAAAAATGTGAAGTTGATAAAAACAGTTGTCATTACTTTTAATTGCTTGCCTTTCCTCCCTATCCCCCCTCCTTTTAAAGCACAGACTTTATGGTTGCTTTACTTTAGTTCCTTCAAATAATATATGCAAAGTAAGCAAAAAGAAGTCATTTAGTCTGTATTAATAATGTGAAGGCAGTGCTGTGGTTGAAATGAAGCGGCAATAAAAGTTAGGATCCTTGCTTTGTGTGTGTTTTTCTCCTGTAGGCAGAGGTGAATGTTTGATAGCGTGTGGTGTGATCTGATTTTTATCAAGGAAAAAAAAAAACCCCGTTTACAAAAAAGTGTAAAAAATGTAAATTTTAAAACCTGTAAAAAAAAAACCTTAAAAAAACAAAATAAGCTGAAAAATATTGTATTTTTTACAGTGAATGTTCCTTTCTATATGTTGCATGTAGATATTAATTTATTATACCGTGTATATGATATAAATAATGTATATGGAAGGCGGGAGGGGCGGTGTTGGTACGACCAGATTGTGTCAGAAAGGTTTTTTTGAAAGCTATTTTTGCTCAAAAAAATAACACAAGATTATATCTCTGCTTCTGTTCAATAAAACCAAATGCTCTTTTTTTTTTCTTATCTGAGTCTGTGGTGGTTTTGTTATAATGGTACAAAATCAGAAACGAGAACACGTTTTTAAAGAAGTGGTTAACTTCCAACTAACGTGTTCTGTCTGGGTCACTCCAGAAGCCAATACCAACCCAAAAAGAGAAGCCGGACACACTGGTAAAAGGCAAAGGCAGTTTTATAAAATTCAAGAAAAACACAGGTAACAGAAAATGTCCTTACAAACAGGAAAATGCTGTATCTTCAGATATATTCACGAAGGCCAGAAGTCCATGCAGCAATATAGAATTCGTGCTGCCAAGCCAAGGGTGTAGATAGCAGACCTACACCTCCCACGGGTCTTCCAATGCTGCTGGGCCACAAGCCAGGAACAGAGACGCCGAGAAACAAGACAGGATAACGCCACGCCAAGCTGATGGCTTACAGGGCTTGCAGGGCTTGCCTGCCTTTTAAACCCTGCTGATGAGTAGCACACCCAAACCCAGCTGTTTCTACTTCAATGGTGAAAATATCTCTTTAACTGCTCCTTTCGTTGCTCTGAACGTCGCTGTCTCATGTCAATGACAGCTTGTGCATCATCACCTAATGCAGCGTTTCCCAACCGGTGTGCCGCGGCACAGTAGTGTGCCGCGAGACACTGGCAGGTGTGCCGCAGAGCTACGGAAGCTCCAGCTGGGCAGGGCGCTGCCGGTGCCGACCTGGAGCGCCCGCTCGCAGCTGTCCCCCAGCTCCTGCCCGATGCCGCGGTTTCCGGCGCTCTCCTGCTGAGCCCCAAAGAAGGAAGGCAGGAAGAAGAAGGAGAGCTTCGTTCTTCGTGCCTTTTTCCCGCCTTCCTTCTTTGGGGCCTAGCAGGAGAGCGCCGGAAACCACGACATCGGGCAGGAGAGGACAGGAGAGAGCGCGGGCCGGGCCGGGGCGCAGAGGCGGGCCGGGGCTGGGGAGCGCGCGGGGGTTGCCCTTTTGGTTTGGAGCTGCAAGCGCGGCTCCCCGAGGCAGGCGGGCAGGCAGCTTCCCTCCCTGCGCCTTTCCCTTTCCCAGCTGCAGCCGCACCCCCCCGGTCCCCCCGCCAGTGCCCTCCCGCCGGGCCCTGGCGTCGGCGGCAAGTGTCCTTTGGGGCCCGGCGGGAGGGCACTGGCGGGGGGAGTGGGGGGGTGGCTGCAGCGGCCGCAGGCAGTCGCGGGGAGATGGCGGCGGCGAGAGGGAGCTCCAGGCGGTGGGAGCTCTCTCTCTCTCAGCTGACTGCAAGTGGGAGCTCTGACGGTGGCGATTGGACGTGCTGCTGGACGCCGTACTGCTGGCGCTGCGGGCTTGGCATATACGGCGTCCAACAGCACGTCCAGCTGCCGTCAGGGCTCCCGCTTGCAGTCAGCTGAGAGAGAGAGAGAGAAAGAAAGAAAGAGAGACATATAAGAGAGGCAGAGAGAGAGACAGCAAGAGAGGCAGAGAAAGAGACAGAGAGAGAAAGAGAGGCAGCAAGAGAGGCAGAGAAAGAGAGACATAGCAAGAGAGGCAGAGAGAGAAAGAGAGACCTAGCAAGAGAGAAAGAGACATAGCAAGAGAGGCAGAGAGAGAAAGAGAAAGAAAGAGAGACATAGCAAGAGAGGCAGAGAGAGAGAGAAAGAAAGAGAGACATAGCAAGAGAGAAAGAGAGACATAGCAAGAGAGGCAGAGAGAGAAAGAGAAAGAAAGAGACATAGCAAGAGAGGCAGAGAGAGAAAGAGAAAGAAAGAGACATAGCAAGAGAGAAAGAGAGACATAGCAAGAGAGGCAGAGAGAGAAAGAGAAAGAAAGAGAGACATAGCAAGAGAGAAAGAGAGACATAGCAAGAGAGGCAGAGAGAGAAAGAAAGAAAGAAAGAAAGAGAGACATAGCAAGAGAGACAGAGAGATAGCAAGAGAGGCAAAGAAAGAGACATATAGCAAGAGACAGTGAAAGAGAGAGAGAGCAAGAAAGAGAGAAAAAAGCAAGAAAGAGATAGCAAGAGAGAAAGACAGAGGAAGGGAAGGAGGGAGAGAGAAAGAGCAAAAAAGAGAGGAAGAAAGAAAGAGGGATGGAGAGAGAGAAAGAAGGGAAGGAAGGAAAAGAGAGAAAGAGGGAGAAATAGAGCGAAAGGGAGGAAGAGAGAGGGGTTTTTTGTCCAAACTTTTCTTTAGCCCACCCCCCACCCCCCACCCACCCTTTCAATGTTCCCCAGGATTTTGAAAATATGAATAATGTGCCGCGGCTCAAAAAAGGTTGGGAAACACTGACCTAATGACTCCAAGCTACTGGGTGGGGAGAGCCCCCCCCCTCCGGGGCTCTCCTGCTGTTCTCCTTCATCCCATTCCTGATTTTCCTCTCCCCCGTCCGACTGTTCAGCCCCCTCCTCTGCGCTGTCATCCTCCTCCGGGCATGGAGCCAGCAGAGACACAGCTGGTCCCTGAGCAGCCTCAGGCTGAATCACAACATAACGGAACCTTATTTACCGGGTTTTCCTGAACATAACACCTGGTCTTATTTTTTTTTTAGCCCTGAGATAAGCGCTTGGCCTTCTTGCCATGCACACAAAAGCCCGATTGGGCTTATTATCAGGGGATGTCTTATTTTGGGGGAAACCGGGTATAACAGGATTTCTTCCATTTTCTAAAATGAAGGGGGGGAAATTACAAAAAAATTGTGATGAACCTATCCTAGATTTCTTGGAGAGATTTTCAATGCCATCCTTGATATTGATACTCTGCAGGACATATAACCAGACCGGATGCATTTTAAAAAAAATAACCTGGTGGAAAAGAAAATAAAGGAGAGCGATTACAGGCTGAATTTCAGATCACATAGAAACATAGAAGTCTGACGGCAGAAAAAGATCTCATGGTACATCTAGTTTGCCCTTATACTATTTTCTGTATTTTATCTTAGGACGGATATATACTGTTTTATTGTCGCTGTTAGCCGCACAGAGTCTGCGGAGAGGGGCGGCATACAAATCAAATCAAATAAATAAATAAATAAAGTAAGTAAGTAAGTTAGTTTATTCCAGGCATATTAAAATTCAGTTACTGTGGATTTACCAACCACGTCTGCTGGAAGTTTGTTCCAAGGGTCTACTATTCTTTCAGTAAAATAATATTTTCTCACCATGCTTCTGATCTTTCCCTCAACTCAACTCAGATTGTCCCCCCTTGTTCTTGTGTTCATTTTCCTATTAAAAACACTTCCCTCCTGGACCTTATTTAACCCTTTAACATATTTAAATGTTTCGATCATGTCCCCCCTTTTCCTTCTGTCCTCCAGACCAGTGATTTTCAACCTTTTTTGAGCCGCGGCACACTTTTTACATTTACAAAATCCTGGGGCACACCACCAACCAAAATGACACAAATCTAATAAATAAATAAATAAATACATACATACATACATACATACATACATAAATAAATAAATAAATAACCCCCTCATATATATAATCCCATGTAACATCCCCTTATAAATACAGTCAATCATCAATCATCCCTCCTGAAATTTATACCGCTGTCTCATTTATGGGTACTTCTCCTGTCTTTCCCCCTTTTCTCTCTCATGTTTCTCATTTCTCTCTCTTCCTCCCTTTTTCCCTCATTCCTTCTCCCTTTCACTTCTCCTCTTTTTCCATCCCTGTCTCTCTCCCCCCCTTATGTGTGTGTATGTATACACACTCCAACCATTTCCAAAACCAGGTGAGGGCTGGGGTTTAATTCTCTTTTATTCTTTTCAAAAACAGGTGAGGGCTGGGGGTTTTTTCTTATTATTTGGGTGCTTTTTACCATATGCTTCAAGAATCACCTCTCTCTCTCTCTTTTGTTTCTCTCTCCTCTCATTCTCTGCCTCAATCATTTTCTCATTTCTCCTCCCCTTTTTGTTCTCATTTCTCTCTCTCTCTCCTTTCCTCTTCCTGTCTCTCTTGCTATCTTTTTTTCTCTCTCTCTCTTGCTTTCTTTCAGTATCTCTTGCTATCTCTTTTTCTCTCTTGCTTTTCTTCTCTCGTGCTTTTTGTTCTTTCTCTCTCTCTGTTGCTCTCTCTCATTCTCTTATTTTCTCTCTCTCTCTCTTTTCTTTCTCTCTCTCTTAGTCTCTCTCTCTCTTGTTCTCTCTTATTTTCTTTCTCTCTCTTTCATGCTTTCTCTCTCTTGTTCTTTCTCACTCTCTCTCTCTGTTGCTCTCTCTCGTTCTCTCTCTTCCTTTCTTCTCTGTGGAGGCCAGCGAAGGTTTCCCTTAGTTTGAATGTTCCGAGCAAGCAGCCCCTTTACTGACAGCCCGGGACGGGACTGTGAGAGGGGTGGGCGTTCCCACAGCGCTTGGAGCGGCTAGCGGCCGGATCGCCAGCGGCGCTGCAGCCACCGCTGTGGAAGAAGCCGCACCCCAAAAAAGCCGGAGGGAAGGATCGGGCGGGCGGGGACAGCCACAAGTGGAAGCCTCAGCCCTGGAGCCCCCTCGCGCCCATGGCTTCTCGTCGATGTCTCTGCCTGCCCGATCCGCTGGAGTGCTAATAGCAGCGGCGGGCAGGAGCCCCCCCCCGCTATTCCCGCCGCCGCCACCGCTATTAGCACTCCCGCGGATCGGGCAGGCAGAGGCATCGATGAGAAGCCATGGGTGCGAGGGGGCTCCAGGGCTGAGGCTTCCACTTGCAGGGCCCCCCCCTGCTATTCCCGCCGCCGCCGCCATTAGCACTCCCGATGCCATTGCCACCGTGGGGAGGCAGGGGCAGCCGCGGCTCCCTTTACTCCTACTGCCGCACCTCCCTGCCCCTGCCTCCCCACGGTGCCTCCGGCCAAACGCGCCTCTGGCTTCTCCGCCCTGCCCCATTGCCCGCCCACTCTCCTCCGCCGCCGCCTCCTGCCTTGGGGCGAGGAGTCCGGGACTGTGTGGCTTTGCGCCATGAAGAGAAAACGGCAGCAGGGAAAAGTCGGCCATTTTCTCTTCATGGCGCAAAGCCACACAGTCCCGGACTCCCGGCCAAACGCGCCCCTGGCTTCTCCCCCCTGCCCCATTGCCCGCCCGATCCGACCACTCTCCTCCGCCGCCTCTCGCCGCGGCACGCCTGACGGTGTGAAACGCGGTTGGGAAACGCTGCTCCAGACTATACAGATTGAGCTCATTAAGTCTTTCCTGATACGTTTTATGCTTAAGACCTTCCACCATTCTTGTAGCCCGTCTTTGGACCCGTTCAATTTTGTCAATATCTTTTTGTAGGTGAGGTCTCCAGAACTGAACACAGTATGGATATATGTTTCACTGAAAGAGTAGTAGATCCTTGGAACAAACTTCCAGCAGACGTGGTTGGTAAATCCACAGTCACTGAATTTAAACATGCCTGGGATAAACATATATCCATCCTAAGATAAAATACAAAAAATAGTATAAGGGCAGACTAGATGGACCATGAGGTCTTTTTCTGCCGTCAGTCTTCTATGTTTCTAAGTAGCTTTTTCAGTGCTGTAATTTTGAAGGGTCGCTAAATGAACGGTTGTAAGTAGAGGACTCCCTGTTGAAGTTCTAGGGCAGCTCAGGCTCTGTGGTCGTGAAAACTACCATTAGCTTGGTATGATACTGGCACGGAGAGGGGCGGCATATGAGTCCAATAAATAAATAAATTTTGGTCTCTCCTATCTCAACAATCAAACTCACAGTCTCCGGATTGTGAGGCAAGAGCGCCACCTCTAGGCCACTGTTTTGTATGCTCTGGTTAGCATACAAAACGTATGTCGCCTCCGAACTGATTTAACTGTTGTTCATAAGATCATACACCATAATGTCCTTCCTGTTAGTGACTACTTCACCTTCAACAACAACAACACAAGAGCACGTGATAGATACAAACTAAACGTAAATCGCTCCAAACTTGACTGCAGAAAATATTATTTCAGCAACAGAGTGATCAACTCACTACCAGATTCTGTGGTTTCTTAACCTAACCGCAAGATCTTCAACCTTAAATTATCTACTGTTGACCGCTCCCCTTTTCTGTAATGGGCGTGCATAAGCGCACTATTGTGCCTACCATCCCTGTCTTTCTAACTACGTTGCCTTAAACACGATCTAAGTATTGCCCACAAGATCATATGCTGCAACGTTCTAGCTGTCAATGACTACTTCAGCTTCAACCGCAACAACACAAGAGCACGCAACAGATTCAAACTTAATATTAACCACTCCAAACTTGACTGTAAAAAAGATGACTTCAGCAACCGAGCTGTCGAAGCGTGGAACTCATTACCAGACTCAGTAGTGTCAACCCCTAACCCCCAACATTTTTCCCTTAGACTATCCACGATTGACCTCTCCAGGTTCCTTAGAGGTCAGTAAGGGGCGTGCATAAGTGCACCAGTGTGCCTTCCGTCCCCTGTCCAATTGTCTCTCCTTATCTCATTTATCTTTTCTTCCTTTCAAATATATTAACCTATACTTTTATATCTTTTCTTCTATTCTTTTCTTTATTTATATTATTACATATCTATTCTCTTCAATGTGTATTATGTATTGGACAAAATAAATAAATAAATAAATTTATGTCCAATACACAATAATACACAATGAAGGTTATAGAGGATATAGTAGAGAAGAAATACGAGATATAGGAGAGACTATAGGACAGGGGACGGAAGGCACTCTGGTGCGCTTATGTACGCCCCTTACTGACCTCTTAGGAATCTGGAGAGGTCAACCGTGGATAGTCTAAGGGTAAAATGTTGGGGTTTAGAGGATGATACTACAGAGTCCGGTAATGAGTTCCACGCTTCAACAACCCGATTACTAAAGTCATATTTTTTACAGTCAAGTTTGGAGCGGTTCGTATTGTTTGAATCTGTTGTGTGCTCTTGTGTTGTTGTGGTTAAAGCTGAAGTAGTCTTTGACAGGCAGGACATTGCAGCATATGATCTTGTGGGCAATACTTAGATCGTGTTTAAGGCGTCGTAGTTCTAAACTTTCTAGGCCCAGAATTGAAAGTCTAGTTTCGTAGGGTATTCTGTTTCGAGTGGAGGAATGAAGGGCTCTTCTGGTGAAGTATCTTTGGACATTTTCAAGAACTTTTTATCACTTCTTTATACTTTGTTATGTTAACATAAACTATAACTCTATACTTGTTTGACAAATACAATAAATAAATAAAAAATAAATAAATATTGTTTCTTCATTATTCCTAATAAGAAAAATTCAGGAGTGAATTCCATTTCCATATCTGTTATGCCCCTGTAACCAATTATATATTTTTTTCCCAATAACCTTTTGTTTCGGGACATGTCCACCATATTTTGGTGGCGTGCTGTTTGGTGTTTTTTCTTGTCGTTGTTGTTGATTTCTGGATTTAGGGGTAATGATTTCTGACAGTCTCAAAATGGGTGAACAGTGCAGTTAGGCGGTAGGGAAAACAAGTAGGATGCTTGGCTGCATAGCTAGAGGTATAACAAGCAGGAAGAGGGAGATTATGATCCCCTTATATAGAGCGCTGGTGAGACCACATTTGGAATACTGTGTCCAGTTCTGGAGACCTCACCTACAAAAAGATATTGACAAAATGGAACGGTTCCAAAGACGGGCTACAAGAATGGTGGAAGGTCTTAAGCATAAAACGTATCAGGAAAGACTTCATGAACTCAATCTGTATAGTCTGGAGGACAGAAGGGAAAGGGGGGACATGATTGAAACATTTAAATATGTTAAAGGGTTAAATGAGGTTCAGGAGGGAAGTGTTTTTAATAGGAAAGTGAACACAAGAACAAGGGGACACAATCTGAAGTTAGTTGGGGGAAAAATCAAAAGCAACGTGAGAAAATATTATTTTACTGAAAGAGTAGCAGATGCTTGGAACAAACTTCCAGCAGACGTGGTTGGTAAATCACCAGTAACTGAATTTAAACATACCTGGGATAAACATATATCCATTGTAAGATAAAATACAGGAAATAGTATAAGGGCAGACTAGATGGACCATGAAGTCTTTTTCTGCCGTCAGTCTTGTATTTCTATGTTTCTATGTCGGATGATTTTGCATCCCAAATATTTAATAATTTAGGTATAACTTCCACCATACTGTATGCCTAGTTGCTTTGTTTCTTGCAATAATCCGGTGCTGATATTTGATGTTGCAGCATTAATATATTTTAATACTTGTGCTAGCTGTTTCTTTGGAACGAACAACAGGGCAGGTGACCTTATTCTATTGGTTTTTATGGAATTCTAGATACGGAGTTATTTTCTCTTTCAGTTTCTCTTATTTTCTAATCAGAGAGCCTTGTTCTTTCTGAGAAAAAGGCCACGGAGGGGGTGCCTGACTTTAAAAACTAAAACAATAGAATAATTTTGCTGGCTTCCTCTACTGTCAACTCCTTGTGGTTTCCCTCTACAGTCTGAACTGGCTCCCATTTATGACGGTTGTGGTGATCCTGTTTTGCGACCTTCTAACAGCTGTTCTGCCGGGCTCTCTGATATAAAACACATATCCAAATATCGTAGATAATATATAATATTATATTATATAATATATATTATATTATATTATATAGTCTCTGGAGAGGGGCGGCATACAAATCCAATAAATAAATAAATATAATTTATTATATATCAATTCTAACTATAGATAATAGAAACATAGAAGTCTGATGGCAGAAAAAGACCTCATGGTCCATCTAGTCTGCCCTTATACTATTTCCTGTATTTTATCCTAGGATGGATCTATGTTTATCCCAGGCATGTTTAAATTCAGTTACTGTGGATTTACCAACCACGTCTGCTGGAAGTTTGTTCCAAGGATCTACTACTCTTTCAGTCAAATAATATTTTCTCATGTTGCTTTTGATCTTTCCCCCAACTAACTTCAGATTGTGTCCCCTTGTTCTTGTGTTCACTTTCCTATTAAAAACACTTCCCTCCTGGACCTTATTTAACCCTTTAACATATTTAAATGTTTCTATCATGTCCCCCCTTTCCCTTCTGTCCTCCAGACTATATAATAGTCTGTAGAATAACATTTCTGTTCGAGGTTTAGATTGTATAGATTCATATCTATTACGTATGCTGATTCAAGAGTGGGTTAGTAAAGTAGTGTAAGTATTGGAAGAATACCCTATGAGACTAGACTTTCGATCCGGGGCCTAGAAAGTTTAGAACTAAGACGCCTTAAACAAGATCTAAGTATTGCCCACAAGATCATATGCTGCAATGTCCTGCCTGTCGGCGACTACTTCAGCTTCAACCACAACAACACTAGAGCACACAACAGATTTAAACTTAATATGAACCGCTCCAAACTTGACTGTAAAAAATATGACTTCAGTAACCGAGTTGTCGAAGCGTGGAACTCATTACCGGACTCCATAGTGTCATCCCCAAACCCCCAACACTTTACCCTTAGATTATCTTCAGTTGACCTATCCAGATTCCTAAGAGGTCAGTAAGGGGCGAGTACAAGTGCACTAGAGTGCCTTCCGTCCCCTGTCCTATTGCCCTCCTATATATCCTATACCTTTCTTCTTTTCCTATATCTCTTCTTCTATTCTTTCATTGATAAGTTCTATTACTATACCTTCTTTTCTATTATTTCTTAGATATATTTTACTATGAGTATCTCCTCTATAACCTTCATCGTGTATTTTACTATGTGTATATAGATATATACCCACTAAAACCCTCATTGTGTATTGGACAAAATAAATAAATAAATAAATATGTGGAAAGGTGAAGTGGGATTTTGATGTGGGAAAAGAAAAGGGGAGATAATACCTGCAATATAGCAGGCGTTAGTAATTTGACGACTTCTTAGTTTGTGATGTATGGTAGGTGTATATGTTAAAGATGAATGTAAATTAAATTAAACTGTTAGCATTTATGAATGAATATAAAAAGAATTAATTTTAGACAGTGCATGCGACTATAGGCCTACAGAGCACTGCACACCAAGACAATTAGACACAAGAACAGTTTTTTCCTGAACGCCATCACTCCACTAAACAAATAATTCCCTCAACACTGTCAGACTTTCTACTAAATCTGCATTTCTATTCTACTAGTTTTTCTCATCATTCCTATCACCCATTTCCTCCCTTGTTGCTTATATCCTAAATTTTTTATTAATATTGCTTCTTCATTGCTTATTTGACCCCTATGACAATCATTAAGTGTCGTACCACATGATTCTTGACAAATGTATATTTTATTTTATGTACGCTGAGAGCATATGCACCAAGACAAATTCCTTGTGTGTCCAATCACACTTGGCCAATAAAATTCTATTCTATTCTATTCTATTCTATATAGTTTATGCATGGTATGTTTGTGTGTATGTCTAGCTTTTTAAATAAGGGGTTTTTAAAAGAGATTTTAAATATTAGATTTGTTATACATTGTTTTTATCATTGCTGTAAGCCGCCCCGAGTCTACGGAGAGGGGTGGCATACAAATCTAATTAATCATGATCATGATCATGATCATGATCATGATCATAATCATAATCATAATGTAGCCCGAAAAAGTGGTCGAAAATGAGCAAGCAAAACTACTGTGGGACTTCCGACTTCAGACTGACCGAATTCTGAAGCATAACACACCAGACATTGTGATCGTGGAGAAAAAGGAAGTATGGATCATTGACATCGCAATCCCAGGAGACAGCAGAATTGAGGAGAAGCAGCTAGAGAAATTAGTGAAATACGAAGATCTAAATATCGAGCTGCAACGACTCTGGCATAAGCCCGTGAAAGTGGTCCCAGTGGTACTTGGCACGCTGGGCGCAGTACCAAAGGATCTCAGCGGACATTTGAAAACCATCGGAATTGACAAAATCCCCATCTGTCAATTGCAAAAGGCCGCTTTACTGGGATCGGCAAACATAATTCGCCGCTACATCACGCAGTCCTAGGTGCTTGGGAAGCACCTGACTGGTGATGAAATACGAAATCCAGCATAGTGATCTCGTTTGCTGTGTTGTACTGATAATAATAATAATAATAATAATAATAATGTGCAGCTCCATTTTGCACCGGAACGCCGTTCCCCCCTGCCTCGTCCAGGTTGGAATCCAATCCTGATTCTCACCATTGCGCCACCACGACTTCTTTATTCCCCTTTAGCGATAAGCTGAGGGAAAACACCACTTCTACATCGGAAAAGCCTTTGGCTCTCTCATCCAGTCACAAGACAAAGGTAAAACTGAAAGTACACAG
>NW_027248526.1:85000-122410 GCF_031021105.1 Erythrolamprus reginae | reverse complement strand
TAAAATAAAGAAAAGAAAGAAAAAAACCAGAATAAAAGATTAAATTCAAAATACATATTTTTTTTTCAACTTCTGTTAACCATTTTCTTAGATCCAAAAAAGACAAAAATCACTGGAATACCGCCTGCGCACAATTCTTCGCATGAGATTTCAACTTGGGCACATGTGCAGAAGCAAAATCCCATGCGACGGCATGCACAAATGTATCGGGCACGCACCCGCCTGCACCAAACTCCGGAGGCCATAAAAAGTCCTAATGGATCGCTGATGCCATTCGTACAGGTGGAGCCCGTCACTGGTCTGACCGCTGTCTTCAGTTCTTGGGCGACATCTTCAGTGCCACTCCTAGTCCTCCATGTTTGGCCGCCATCTTCAATGTCGTCTCAGCACTCGGTCGCCACCCAAGCGAACCGTGTCGTTCCCAACCCCTGGCCCCCATCTCCGGCATCCCCGGCCTCAATTGTCGCTCCCAACGCCTGGCCATTGTGCTCGATGTTGTAGGCCCCATTCGTGATTGGATTGTCTGATTGAGTAATATATAGGGTTTTTAGTTGTAGTTTTTTTAATGTACATTGTTCCCTTGACTTTCGCGGGGGATACGTTCCAAGATCGCCCGCAAAAGTCAAATTTCTGTGAAGTAGAGATGCTTCCTGTTGTGGTTAGCTCTGGCCCTGCTCCTGCCCCAAGGACTGTGGATGTGGGGGAGACATCCACATGCTGCAGGCCTGTTTTGCCCCCGGTGGAATCTGCTGATGAAGGCTCCTATGACCAAGAAGACACGAGTGACAGGGAGGAGACAGCTCAGAAGGAGATCAATTATCTAGCTCCTCCTTGGATTCGGAACAAGAGTTAATGATACAGCCACACATGTGGAGAGCGATGCATAGGCAACAACAACTGAGATATTATTATCGAAGAAAATGAGGCCACCTGTGGTTGGGTGGGGCTGTGGTCATTAGTGAGGCTGCTATAAATAGCAGCCTGTGGGTTTGGCCATTGTGGAGGATTATCTGATCGTTGTGTTTCGTGACTGCTTTGCTGACTTTGACTTTTTGTGTGCTGATTTTTCCACGCTTTGAAACTAAACCAGAGCAAAGTGTGTTTCACTTTGTGAAAGAAGAAGGACTGTGAATTGCCTCACAGCTGCAAGCTAAGTATCACAGAACTGATAAGAGACTTGTACAAATTACCAGTTTGTTTGGAGACGAGTGCTCTTGGCTATACCAAAAGAGGGCTTAGTTTAACTGAATTTTCATTATAAAGAACATTGTTTTGAATTTTCAAACGTGTGTGTGTCTGACATTTGTATCTGTGAATTTTCGGGAGGATTCTACCAGAGAGCCCGACAGAACACTTCCTTCCTTCATTCCCCTCTCTCCTCCATTCCTAGTTTTACTTACCCCCAGAACCCGCAAGGCCAACGGGGCAGCAAGCTGGCGGCTTCAAGTGGAGGGTACCAATACAGTGATCCCTCAAGTTTCGCGATCTCGAGCTTCGGGAAATGCTATACTGTATCATGATTTTTCCCACGATGACGTCACTCTCTTCCTTCCTCTTGCTCTCGAGCGGCAAACGGCAGGCGGGTGAACGGGGCGAGCGGCAAACGGCAGGCAGGCGGGTGAACGGGCGAGCAGCAAACGGCAGGCGGGCGGGTGAACGGGCGAGCGGCAAACGGCAGGCGGGCGGGTGAACGGGCGAGCGGCAAACGGCGGGTGGGCATCAGCGAGGATCCGAGGCGGCGGGGAAGACCCAGGGAAGGTTCCTTCGGCCGCCCAGCAGCTGGTCTGCTCGGTAGCGCAGCAGCAGCGAGGAGCCGAAGATCGGGGTTTCCCCTTTGCGTGGGTGGCTGGGAAACCCCGATCTTTGGCTCCTCGCTGCTGCTGCGCTACCGAGCAGATCAGCTGCTGGGCGGCCGAAGGAACCTTCCCTGGGTCTTCCCCGCCGCCCACACGCAAACCCCACCATCTGCGCATGCGCGGCCATGAAAAAAAGGGCGCGCATGCGCAGATGGTGTTTTTACTTCCGGAACCCTACATCGCGAAAAATCGATTATCGCGAGGGGTCCTGGAACGGAACCCTCGCGATAATGGAGGGATCACTGTACTCCGAGAATTAAAGAGGGGGGATCGGGAGGCTGGGATGGGAGTGGACGGTTGGGATTGTGGGGGGAGGAGGAGAGTTAAAACGCACATTATTGTACATCGGGCGGCCCCAGAAAACCCTTGGTATGCAAAAAACCCACGGAGTATTTTTTTAATAATATTTTTTGAAAAAACGTAGTATAGACTTTTCGCAAATGTCGGACCCGCGAAAGTCAAGGGAACGCTGTATTAGATTAGTTTTGTATGTTTTGTTTCTATATTTATTCTGTGAGCTGCCCTGAGTTTTTGGAGAAGAAAAGCATACTATTATTATTATTATTATTATTATTATTATTATTATTATTATTACTATTATTAGTAATTAGGGAGAGCCTTCTCTGTGGCGGCACCGACTCTCTGGAACCAACTCCCCCCGGAGATCAGAACTGCCCCTACTCTTCCTGCCTTCCGTAAACTCTTCAAAACCCACCTTTGCCGTCAGGCATGGGGAAACTAAACATCTCCCCCTGGGCACGTTGAATTTATATATGGTATGCTTGTGTGTGTGTATGTTAATATAGGGTTTTTTTTTTAATTTATAATATTTTAATTAATTGGATTATGTATTGGATTGTTTTTTCACTTGTTGTGAGCCGCCCCGAGTCTTCGGAGAGGGGCGGCATACAAATCCAAATAATAAATAAATAAATAAAATATTATTACTATTATTATTATTATTATGCTCAACGGGCTACAAGAATGGTGGAAGGTCTTAAGCATAAAACGTATCAGGAAAGACTTCATGAATTCAATCTGTATAGTCTGGAGGACAGAAGGAAAAGGGGGGACATGATCGAAACATTTAAATATGTTAAAGGGTTAAATAAGGTTCAGGAGGGAAGTGTTTTTAATAGGAAAGTGAACACAAGAACAAGGGGACACAATCTGAGGTTATTTGGGGGAAAGATCAAAAGCAACGTGAGAAAATATTATTTCACTGAAAGAGTAGTAGATCCTTGGAACAAACTTCCAGCAGTGGTTGGTAAATCCACAGTAACTGAATTTAAACATGCCTGGGATAAACATATATCCATCCTAAGATAAAATACAGGAAGTAGTATAAGGGCAGACTAGATGGACCATGAGGTCTTTTTCTGCCGTCAGTCTTCTATGTTTCTATGTTTCTATGATTGAAACATTTAAATATGCTAAAGGGTTAAATAAGGTTCAGGAGGGAAGTGTTTTTAATAGGAAAGTGAACCCAAGAACAAGGGGACACAATCTGAAGTTAGTTGGGGGAAAGATCAAAAGCAACATGAGAAAATATTATTTTACTGAAAGAGTAGTAGATCCTTGGAACAAACTTCCAGCAGACGTGGTAGATAAATCCACAGTAACTGAATTTAAACATGCCTGGGATAAACATATATCCATCCTAAGATAAAATACAAAAATAAGGGCAGACTAGATGGACCACGAGGTCTTTTTCTGCCGTCAATCTTCTATGTTTCAATGACGTTGCAGGCCCCATCCGTCGCTTCAGTCGCCACCTCAGTCGGCCGCCATCTTCTGCCCTACCATCCACATCTCAGACTTTACACCTCCAGGGCTCGAGTTTCACACACCCCGGTCCAGTCACCGGCATCCAGGCACAGGCAAGCAAGCCCTGGCACGATTGACAATGCGTGGGCAGGTAAGCAGTTAAGCGTTGGTACGGTTCTTTGTAGTTTTCTGATGTTAACCGTCAATACCAGCCACGGAGGACTCCTCTCATTCTTCTCCTCCTTGGTAAGTTTTTCTATTTCTTGACAATCATTAAGAATCCTTGCTTGTATCTTTTATATCTTCTGTTTCTGGAACTCCTAGTTTTTCTTGTACTTTTCCCTCCTCGGTCAGAATTCCACATAGAACTTGTGTAGCCATAGCCAACAAATTATTAGTAAAATAAGATTTGTATGGACTTTGTGTGTGCTGCACTCTTTGTGGTCCATGGCTGGAGCAGAACAAAATGATTGCCCCATCTCTTCTTTAAAACTTCCAGTGATGGATGTCAATGTAATCAAAGATACAATTGATGGAAATGTATACAGTGTCATCCCCAAATCCCCAATAATTTACCCTTAGATTATCTACGGTTGACCTATCCAGATTCCTAAGAGGTCAGTAAGGGGCGAGTACAAGTGCACTAGAGTGCCTTCTGTCCCCTGTCCTATTGCTCTCCTATATCTCCTATACCTTTCTTCTATTCCTATATCTCTTCTTCTATTCTTTCATTGATATGTTCTATTACTTTATCTTCTTTTCTATTCTTTCTTAGATATATTTTTACTATGAGTATCTCCTCTACAACCTTCATCATGTATTTTACTATGTGTACAGTATATAGATATATACCCACTAAATCCCTCATTGTGTATTGGACAAAATAAATAAATTAATAAATATACAAGATGTTGATTCACCTATAAGCATGAATATATGTTGTATGGAAAAAAATAAAAAAGCACCAATAAATATATTAGTAAAAAAAAAGCTTCCAGTGTTGGAGCATCTATAAGTTCTGGAGGCAAGTAGTTCCACTGATCACCGTATTTTCCGGAGTATAAGATGCACCTCTTTCTTCCCTAAAAGAGGCTGATAATAATTTGCGTGCGTCTTATACTCTGAATGTAGCCTCTTCTCTTTTTTTTCTCCCAGCCCTAACTATCTTCCCAGTTCTGACTTTGCAGGTTCTTTCATTGTTTCTATCTGGGAAGAATGTTTTCCAAGCCCTAAGTCTTTGCAGGGTTTTTTTCATTACTCTAATTTGCTCAGAGTAAGTTTCTTTCCAGCCTTAACCAGGTGCTAACGATGTTTCCAGCTCTTACCAGCTTGCAATCTCTTTCATTGTTACTCTCTGCAAAGAATGTTTTCCAAGCCCTAGGTCTTTGCAGGGTTTTTTCCATTGCTCTGCTTGGTCCAAATGTTTCTTTCCAGGTGCTAATGATATTCCCAGCTCTTATTGGGTTGCAAGCTCTTTCATTGTTACTCTCTCAAAATAAAGGTTTTTTAAACCCTAACCAGGGGATAAATTAATATGCTGAAACTGACCCCACTAAGGATGCTAGTCAGATGAATACCTGGTAAGCAGATTCTTTTCCCTATTTTCCTTCCCAAAATGTAAGGTGCATCTTATACTCCGATGCGTCTTATACTCTGAAAAATACAGTAAATATAATAAATAAATAAATAAGTAAGTAAATAAATTCCCCATTGGAGTCAACTTATTTTCTAAAGCATCTGAAGAGCAGAAAAAGAAGCAATGGATGGAAACCACAGGTCCATGATGGAAAACCTATGGCACATGTGCCACAGGTGGCACATAATAATTAATAATAATAATATATTTATTTATTTTATTTATTTATTTATTTATTTAGATTTGTATGCCGCCCCTCTCCGCAGACTCGGGGCGGCTCACAACAAGTGAAAAAAAGACAGTTTGCGACAAATCTAAATCTAAATCTAAATTATTATTAGATAAATAGATTTATCTAATAGATAAATAGATTAGATTTGTACGCTGCCCTTCTCCGAGGCCTCTGAGCGGCTCACAACAAATAATACATGAGATACAAATCCAATATTAAAAATAATTTTAAAACTCTTATAAAAAAACAATCAGACAGATCAGACAAACCATACATGAAATAGAACAGCTAGTAGGGGTATGTCAGTTTCCCCAAGCCTGGTGACAAAGGTGAGTTTTCAGAACTTTGCGAAAGGCAAGGAGGGTGGGGGCAGTTCTGATCTCAGGGGGGAGTTGATCCATCTTAAGATAAAATATAGGAAATAGTATAAGGGCAGACGAGATGGACCATGAGGTCTTCTTCTACCACCAATCTTCCATGTTTCTATGTCCTTCCTTCTCTAGTCCCTTAGTATGATCCTTCATTACTTTTAAAATAGGAAATAATTAAATAGTATGTTTTTACCCATAGACACTTTAATCATTTAAACCATCATCTAGAACTGAACTTTTATAGCAATGAATGAAAATTGAACTACTTGCTTAATATGTTATCCTATTGAAGCTTGTGGGCTCAGTACGAAACCTTAAAATGTGGCTGGGCTCCTCAACAAATAATGCTGTCTATCATTTGTCCTTTTTGTGGCTATTCAAATAATGGGACTTAATCAACCGAAATAGAGTCCAAGCACCTATTTGAAAACTTATCTTGGTTGGTAAGCTACTCCCACCCCGTCACATGACCTTTAAGCCACCCTCGGTCACATCATCATCATCATCATCATCATTATTATTATTATTATTATTATTATTATTATTATTATTATTATTATTATTATTTTATTATATTATTATATATTATTATGTATTATGATGATGATGATGATGATGATGATGATGATGATGATGATGATTATCACTGCTCACAGTCACTCATGCCCTCATCACCTCGAGGCTCAACTACTGTAACGCTCTCTACATGGGGCTACCTTTGAAAAGTGTTCGGAAACTTCAGGTCGTGCAGAATGCAGCTGCGAGAGCAATCATGGGCTTTCCCAAATATGCCCATGTTACACCAACACTCCACAGTCTGCATTGGTTGCCGATCAATTTCCGGTCACTATTTCCGGACCTATAAAGCCCTTCATGGCATCGGACCAGAATATCTCAGGGACCGCCTTCTGCCGCACGAATCCCAGCGACCAGTTAGGTCCCACAGAGTGGGTCATCTCCGGATCCCGTCAACTAAACAATATCGCTTGGCGGGACCCAGGGGAAGAGCCTTCTCTGTGGCGGCCCCGGCCCTCTGGAACCAACTCCCCCCAGAGATTAGAATAGCCCCCACCCTCCTTGCCTTTCGTAAGCTTCTTAAAACCCACCTCTGCCGCCAGGCATGGGGGAATTGAGATACTCTTTCCCCCTAGGCCTTTACAATTTTATGCATGGTATGTCTGTACGTATGTTTGGTTTTGTAATAAGGGTTTTTAACTGTTTTAGTATTGGATTATTATTATATGCTGTTTTATTGCTGTTGTTAGCCGCCCCGAGTGTGCGGAGAGGGGCGGCATACAAATCCAATAAATAAATAAATATTTTTTATTTATTAAATTTTATTTATTAAATTTGTATGCCGCCCCTCTCCGTAAACTTATTATTATTATTATTATTATTATTATTATTAATTGGACTTGTATTGGACATGATTGTCAAGTCAATCCTACCCGGTCACATGACCATCAAGCCACACCCTCAAAATAAGCCACACCCACAGTATGGCAGACAAAATTTTGACAGCCCATCACTGGCCTGGAGGACTATCGGCAGAGCTTACTAGTTGGCAAAGGCGAGTTAAGAATAATTAACAAACCGAGATGGGAAGCCCATGGATGACTAAACCATGACACATTACCTATGCTAATTAGAAGGAGATGGTTATGTTGCAAGACCAGAAACGACACTGGGTGTAATTTTACGGATGCCAAAGCTTTGCACCATGAAACATGGGCCATTCATTAACGCATCTGGGTGAAAAGCAACCTTTGGGGACAGGAATGCAATGGACGCTATGATGAGGATGTTCGTCCATCGTGTCGGAAAAGGACCTTGACATCTGGGGATGTCAAGACTTGCGCGTGAATTGGGTTAAAGTGAGGGAGAGGCGCGCATAGTCAGCCTCGCTCTCTCTTCCTAGAAACATAGAAACATAGAAGACTGATGGCTGAAAAAGACCTCCTGGTCCATCTAGTCTGCCCTTATATTATTTCATGTATTTTATCTTAGGGTGGATCTATGTTTATCCCGGGCATTTTTAAATTCAGTTATTGTGGATTTGCCAAGCACATCTGCTGGAAGTTTGTTCCAAGCATCTACTACTCTTTCAGTCAAATAATATTTTCTCACGTTGCTTCTGATCTTTCCCCCAACTAACCTCAGATTGTGTCCCCTTATTCTTGTGTTCACTTTCCTATTAAAAACATTTCCCTCCTGAACCTTATTGAACCCTTTAACATATTTAAATGTTTCGATCATGTCCCCCCTTTTCCTTCTGTCCTCCAGACCAGTGTTTTTCAACCAGTGTGCCATGGCACACTAGTGTGCCGTGAGACATGGTCAGGTGTGCCGTGGGGAAATTAAATGGGTCCCAAAACTACGGCCCGCATGCCGGATACAGCTTGCGGAGGCCATTTATCCAGCCCGATGCCAGCCGACTCCCCTCACAATCCCTCCAGCTATCAGCGACAGGAAGAGTGGAGGCACAGGGAACGCTCACTGACCAATCACCTTTTAGGATTAATCCCAACCACTAGTGATGAACCAATAGCAGGCCACCTCTCATCCACATCCAGGAAGGTCCCCGCTCGGGCTGCGGTGCACTTGTCATTGTGTGGCCGCGGCGAGTAGTTGAAGCTGCTACTCCTTCCCATGGTCCCGATTTCTAATCCTGGTCAGGACTGGAGGGAAATGTTGTCACCACTAGATGAAGCCTCAGCCTCAGCTGGTTATGTCTACCCTGATGGTGTATAATATGTACTGTGTTAGAGTGTCATTTTGTGTCATTTTGGTTGGTGGTGTGCCCCAGGATTTTGTAAATGTAAAAAATGTGCCACGGCTCAAAAAAGGTTGAAAATCACTGCTCCAGACTATACAGATTGAGTTCATGAAGTCTTTCCTGATCAGTTTTATGCTTAAGACCTTCCACTATTTTTGTAGCCCGTCTTTGGACCCATTCAGTTTTATCCATATCTTTTTGTAGGTGAGGTCTCCAGAACTGGACACAGGATTCCAAATGTGGTCTCACCAATGCTCTATCTATCTATCTATCTATCTATCTATCTATCTATCTATCTATCTATCTATCTATCTTGTCTTGTCTTGTCTTGTCTTGTCTTGTCTTGTCTTGTCTTGTCTTGTCTTGTCTTGTCTGTCTGTCTGTCTGTCTGTCTGTCTGTCTGTCTGTCTGTCTGTCTATCTATCTATTTATCTATCTATCTAGTATAGGATAGTAGTTTATATAAACATTGCATTGGCATCCTTCAGTCTTGAAAGACTATGGTATCATGCTCTGGATTCCCCCAGAGCATGAAGCCCGGGTAGGTTAGGGTTGGAATATACATTGCTCAAAAAAAAATAAAAGAAACCCTCAAAGAACACATCCTAGATCTGAACGGATGAAATATTCTCATTGAATACTTCGTTCTGTACAAAGTTGAATGTGCCCAACAGCAGGTGAAATTGATTGTCCATCAGTGTTGCTTCCTAAGTGGACAGTTTGATTTCACAGAGGTTTGGTTTACTTGGAGTTATATTCTGTTGTTTAAGCGTTCCTTTTATTGTATTTTTTTTTGGCAGTATATAAACTGCTCCCCCTTTTCTTCTTTCTTTCCTTCCTTCCTTACTTTCTTCTTTCCTCCCTCCCTTCCTTCCTTTCTTTTCTTCTTTCTTTCTTTCTTTCTTTCCTCCCTTCCTTCCTTCTTTTCTCCATTTTCCTCCCTCCCTTCCTTCCTTTCTTTTCTTCTTTCTTTCTTTCTTTCCTCCCTTCCTTCCTTCTTTTCTCCATTTTCCTCCCTCCCTTCCTTCCTTGCTTTTCTTCTTTCTTTCTTTCATTCCTTCCCCTTTTCTTTCCTTCCTTCCTTCTTTCTCTTCCTCCCTCCCTCCCTCCCCTCCTCTCCCTCCTCCATTTCTTTTCCTTCCACAAACTCCTTTCCAGACTTGATTATGTTACTCGTGAAATGAAATGTCTGCAAGAAAGCAACCAAGCACAGAGACCACCAAGGACCCCATAATCCCCTTCTTCCTCCCCACAAACCCTCCTCCCTTCTAGCACTGATGATGTTACCTAGTTGGGACATGAAACGTCTGCGAAGAAACTCCCCTCCCCCCAGCTCAGAGAGCGCCAAAAACCGCACCTATCCCAGTTTTGCATTGGCAGTTCTGTGTTAGCAAAAACTTCAGAAGAGAAGGATTTAGGGGTAATGATTTCTGACAGTCTCAAAATGGGTGAACAGTGCAGTCAGGCGGTAGGGAAAGCAAGTAGGATGCTTGGCTGCATAGCTAGAGGTATAACAAGCAGGAAGAGGGAGATTGTGATCCCACTATATAGAATGCTGGTGAGACCCCATTTGGAATACTGTGTTCAGTTCTGGAGACCTCACCTACAAAAAGATATTGACAAAATTGAACGGGTCCAAAGACGGGCTACAAGAATGGTGGAAGGTCTTAAGCATAAAACGTATCAGGAAAGGCTTCATGAACTCAATCTGTATAGTCTGGAGGACAGAAGGGAAAGTGGGGACATGATCGAAACATTTAAATATGTTAAAGGGTTAAATAAGGTTCAGGAGGGAAGTGTTTTTAATAGGAAAGTGAACACAAGAACAAGGGGACACAATCTGAAGTTAGTTGGGGGAAAGATCAAAAGCAATATGAGAAAATATTATTTTACTGAAAGAGTAGTAGATCCTTGGAACAAACTTCCAGCAGACGTGGTTGGTAAATCCACAGGAACTAATTTAAACGTGCCTGGGATAAACATCTATCCATCCTAAGATAAAATACAGGAAATAGTATAAGGGCAGACTAGATGGACCATGAGGTCTTTTTCTGCCGTCAGTCTTCTATGTTTCTGTTTATCTTCCAAAGCTCCCCAAATTTTTCAGACCTTTAAATCCAAGGGTTTAAAATGGACCAGGGTTGTGGCCAATTTTATTTCTTATTCCTCAGCCAAGGAAAACCACTCGGCTCTTATGGGGAGCCGTGTTTATACAACGCTGGACTCAACCGCCCGGCCTTTTCTTTGCTGATTTTAAAAACATAAAAATAACAGGTTTTGCTTTTCCTTCGTGTCGGACAAATGATGAATCCCTCTTTTGTTGAATGTACTTCTTCAAGTGGAGAAATTTGTGACGGTGGTTGTCGGTCAAGGTTTCCACTGCAAGGCAATTCAGTTGCTAAGTGAGTTTTGCCCCATTTCGCCACCTTTTTAAAAAAATACATTTTATTATTTTAAAAAGCTACATATGTAATGTCTATTTACAAAAATAAGTTACCATATAAAAATAGGTTACCATAATAATGGAAGTAATAACAGGCAAACAAGCAGAGACAAAAAAGCAGGCAAAAAACAAACAAACAAAAACAAAAACGAGAAAAAAACACCATTTAAAAAGAGAGAAATATCTTATTTCTGTCTTAACTGACCCAATCTTAATTGTTTCTTATCTAATTTTATGCATGTTCTGTTGAACTCTCTGGTAGAATCCTCCCAAAAATTCACAGGTACAAATTTCAGACACACACACACACGTTTGAAAATTCAAAACAATGTTCTTTATAATGAAAATTCCCTTAAACCAAGCCCTCTTTTGGGATAGCAAAGAGCACTCGTCTCCAAACAAACTGGCAATTTGTACAAGTCCCTTATCAGTTCTGAGATACTTAGGTTGCAGCTGTGCGGCAATTCACAGTCCTTCTTCTTTCACAAAGTGAAACACACTTTGCTCTGGTTTAGTTTCAAAGCGGGGAAAAATCAGCACACAAAAGGTCAAAGACAGTAAAGCAGTCACGAAACACAAGGATCAGATAATCCTCCACAATGGCCAAACCCACAGCCTGCTCTTTAAAGCAGCCTCACTAATTACCACAGCCCCACCCAACCACAGGTGGCCTCATTTTCTTTGATAATAATCCCTCAGTTGTTGTTGCCTATGCATCGCTCTCCGCATGCGTGGCTGTATCATTAACTCTTGTTCCGAATCCAAGGAGGAGCTAGGTAAATGCTCTCCTTCTGAGCTGTCTGCCACACTCTCCTCCTCCCTGTCACTCATGTCTTCTTGGTCAGAGGAGCCTTCATCAGCAGATTCCACCGGGGGCAAAACAGGCCTGCAGCATGTGGATGTCTCCCCCACATCCACAGTCCTTGGGGCAGGAACTGGGCCAGAGCTAACCACAACACATATACTCTACCATGTCTGCGAGGTCTCAAAGTTTAACATCTCTATACTATCTTCCTTCTTTAAGCAGAGAAATTTGCGACGGCGGTTGTCACCCAAGATTTCAACTACCATGCGAGGCAGTTGTCAAGTGAATTTTGCCCCATTTCGCGATCTTTCGTTGTTAAATGAATCACTGCCGCTACTGTGAACCGTGCAGTTGTTAAGTGAATCTAGTTTATTTATTTTATTTATTTATTTGTTTGTTTGTTTTGTCCAATGCACAATAATACACAATGAGGGTTTTAGAGGATATAATCAGGTAGAATGTATTAGAGGGAGAATAGAGGAGAAAATAAAGGAGTGAAATATAACTATGAGAGAATAGCAGAAAAAGATATAGAGATAGAAGAGAAGATATAGGAGATATAGGAGAGACTATAGGACAGGGGACGGTAGGCACTCTGGTGCACTTATGTTGTGAATGCTTCATCCCTGGCAGTTTTTAATGAGTGGATTGTCTCCCCTAGTCCTTCTCTTCACTAGACTAGACATACCCAATTCCATTCTTCATATGTTTTAGCCTCCAGTCCCCTAATCCTCTTTGTTGCTCTTCTCTGCACTCTTTCTAGAGTCTCAACATCCTTTTGGCATCGTGGCGACCAAAACTGAATGAAGTATTCCAAGTGTGGCCTTACCCAGGCCTTATATGGCCGGTATTCACACTTTCTCTGTGTGTGGTATATTACCACGCTGCGTCTTAATAATGTTGTGGTTAGCTCTGGCCCAGCTCCTGCCCCAAGGACTGTGGGTGTGGGGAAGACATCCACATGCTGAAGGCCTGTTTTGTCCCTGGTGGAATCTGCTGATGAAGGCTCCTCTGACCAGGAAGACATGAGTGACAGGGAGGAGGAGAGTGTGGCAGACAGCTCAGAAGGAGATCAATTATCTAGCTCCTCCTTGGATTCAGAACAAGAGTTAATGATACAGCCACGCATGCGGAGAGCGATGCATGGGCAGCAACAACTGAGAGATTATTATCAAAGAAAATGAGGCCACCTGTGGTTGGGTGGGGCTGTGGTCATTAGTGAGGCTGCTATAAAGAGCAGCCTGTGGGTTTGGCCATTGTGGAGGATTATCTGATCGTTGTGTTTCGTGACTGCTTTGCTGACTTTGACCTTTTGTGTGCTGATTTTTCCCCGCTTTGAAACTAAACCAGAGCAAAGTGTGTTTCACTTTGTGAAAGAAGAAGGACTGTGAATTGCCTCACAGCTGCAAGCTAAGTATCACAGAACTGATAAGGGACTTGTACAAATTACCAGTTTGTTTGGAGACGAGGGCTCTTTGCTATCCCAAAAGAGGGCTTGGTTTAAGTGAATTTTCATTATGAAGAACATTGTTTTGAATTTTCAAACGTGTGTGTGTCTGAAATTGTATCTGTGCATTTTTGGGAGGGTTCTACTAGAGCTCAACAGAACAAATAATAATAATAACAACAAAATTGGAAGGGACCTTGGAGATCTTCTAGTCCAACCCCCTGCTTAGGCAGGAAACCCTATACCATTTCAGACAGATGGTTATCCAACATCTGCTTAAAAACTTGCAGTGCTGGGGCATTCACAACTTCTGGAGGCAAGGTGTTCCACAGATTAACTGTTCTACCTGTCAGGAAATTCCTCCTTAGTTCTAAGTTGCTTCTCCCCTTGTTTAGTTTCCACCCATCGCTTCTTGTCCTGCCCTCAGGTGCTTTGGAGAATAGCTGGGCTCCTTCTTCTTTGTGGCAATGCATCTTCCACGCAAGATGTTTCTCCATGGAGCAAAAAGCCGCTTCCACTCCCATTTGCCAAACACAAGCTTCCCAAAATCCCCCCCCCACTTGCCAATGAGGACTAGGACCTTGCGATAAACCAACCGCTTCTAAGGCAGCCACCGCTTTTCTGGGCCAGGGCTATTTTTAATGGACTTGGCAGAAGGATCCCGTTGCATAACAGCTCCTGCAAACCTCATCCGTAGTTTGACCCCCGTGACTATTAATCTTAGAAACATCCCGCCGCCCAAATCAACTTCCCACCCACGTCTATATCCACGTCCGAATTTCCCAACCGGCTGCTCCTCCCCGTCTTTTATTGGTTCTGGGCAGGCTCGCTCACTCTGCCCTTTGCCCAAAAGTAATCGGACTGTGAAGACCGACCGTCCAGGAATCCTGATCTGCTGGAAGTCCGTCCTGCAGCGGATGAATTGAGGTCAAGGAAAACAACCCCCTTTTTTTTTTTCTTTAGGACCCTCCAAAAAGTCCTTTTGCCCTCCACCTCCGCCTTGACCTATGGATCGAGGGGCTTCAGACTTGGAGAAGCCCCCGCTCGGCCCTTCATCCGACGAAGATCCCCAAAGTTCGGTTCCTCCTTGCTGCAAGAAATTATGTCGGCTATTTCCGTCCAATTTCTGGGAAGAGGTGAAGAAGATTTTGGTGATGGCCGGACCATTGGTAAGTCTTCCTCTCATTTGCAAAGTTGCAGCACACAAGAGAAGTGCATTGGCAGTTCTGTGTTAGCAAAAACTTCAGAAGAGAAGGATTTAGGGGTCGTGATTTCTGACAGTCTCAAAATGGGTTAAACAGTGTGGTCGGGCGGTAGGAAAAGTAAGTAGGATGCTTGGCTGCATAGCTAGAGGTATAACAAGCAGGAAGAGGGAGATTATGATCCCACTATATAGAATGCTGGTGAGACCCCATTTGGAATACTGTGTTCAGTTCTGGAGACCTCACCTACAAAAAGATATTGACAAAATTGAACGGGTCCAAAGACGGGCTACAAGAATGGTGGAAGGTCTTAAGCATAAAACGTATCAGGAAAGACTTAATGAACTCAATCTGTATAGTCTGGAAGACAGAAGGAAAATGGGGGACATGATCGAAACATTTAAATATGTTAAAGGGTTAAATAGGGTTCAGGAGGGAAGTGTTTTTAATAGGAAAGTGAACACAAGAACAAGGGGACACAATCTGAAGTTAGTTGGGGGAAAGATCAAAGGCAACATGAGAAAATATTATTTCACTGAAAGAGTGGTAGATCCTTGGAACAAACTTCCAGCAGACATGGTTGGTAAATCCACAGTAATTGAATTTAAACATGCCTGGGATAAACATATATCCATCCTAAGATAAAATACAGAAAATAGCATAAGGGCAGTCTAGATGGACCATGAGGTCTTTTTCTGCCGTCAGTCTTCTATGTTTCTATGTTTCTAAGTTAGCCGCCCCGAGTTTTCGGAGAGGGGCGGCATACGAATCTAATAAATACAAATACCAATACCCACAAAATAACAGAGTTGGAAGGGAACCTCAGAGGTAATAATAATTATAATAATGATAATTTATAATATATAATATAATATTTATTATAATTATAATAATAATGAGCCGGGCTGGCGCAGCAGGTAGAGGGCTGTACTGCAGGCCACTGAAGCTGACTGTAGATCTGTAAGTCAGTGGTTTTATTTATTTATTTATTTAGATTTGTATGCCGCCCCTCTCCGCAGACTCGGGGCGGCTCACAACAAAGTGAAAAACAATTTACAACAAATCTAAATTCTAAGTTCAAATCTCATCAAGGTTGACTCAGCCTTCCATCCTTCCGAGGTGGGTCAAATGAGGACCCGGATTGTGGGGGCAATAGGCTGGCTCTGTTAAAAAGTGCTATTGCTAAGATGTTGTAAGCCGCCCTGAGTCTAAGGGGAAAGGCGGCATAAAAATTGAATAAATAAATAATAATAACAACAGAGGTGGAAGGGACCTTGGAGGTCTTCTAGTCCAAACCCCCTGCGTAGGCAGGAAACCCTACACTACTACAGACAGATGGTTATCCAACATCTTAAAAACTTCGAATGTTGGAGCATCCACAACTTCTGGAGGCAAGCTGTTCCATGGATTAATTGTTCTCACTGTCAGGAAATTTCTTCTTAGATCTAAGTTACAGTACTTCTTGTTTAGTTTCCACCTAAGGTTTGGAGACCTCACCTACAAAAAGATATTGATAAAATTGAACGGGTCCAAAGACGGGCTACAAAAATGGTGGAAGATCTTAAGTATAAAACTTATCAGGAAAGACTTCATGAACTCAATCTGTCGAGTCTGGAGGACAGAAGGGAAAGGGGGACACACGATCGAAACATTTAAATATGTTAAAGGGTTAAATAAGGTTCAGGAGGGAAGTGTTTTTAATATGAAAGTGAATATGAGAACAAGGGGGCTCAATCTGAGGTTAGTTGGGGGAAAGATCAGAAGCAACATGAGAAAATATTATTTTACTGAAAGAGTAGTAGATGCTTGGAACAAACTTCCAGCAGGCGTGGTTGGTAAATCCACAGTAACTGAATTTAAACATGCCTGGGATAAACATGGATCCATCCTAAGATAAAATACAGGAAATAGTATAAGGGCAGAGTAGATGGACCAGGAGGTCTTTTTCTGCCGTCAATCTTCTATGTTTCTATGGTCTTCCAATCCAAGGGTGTTCACATGGGAGATCCAGCACCACTTGAGACAAAGGGTTTGTCCAAACTCTTCTGTCAAAAACCTCCAGTGATGGAGCATCCACAACCTTTGGAGACACTCTGGGCCACCGGGGCTCCTTTTATCAATCAATCAATCAGAATGGAGTGGGAAGGGACCTTGGAGGTCTTCTAGTCCAGCCCCTTGCTCAAGCTGGAGACTCTGTACCATTCTGGAAAAGGTTACTGTCCAGTGTCTTCTTAAAAACAGCACCCACAACACGTAGTGGCAACCAGTTCCACCGTCAGACTTCTATGTTTCTATGTTTCTATGTCCTCAGTGTTGAGAAATTTCTCCTCGGTTCTAAGTTGCTTCTCTCCTTATTTAGTTTCCACCCATTGCTTCTTGTTCTACTCTCAGGTGCTTTGGAGAATAGGTTGATTCCTTCTTCTTTGTGGCAATCCCTGAGATGGGTTTAGGACATTTAGCCTCCGCCAGTTGGATGAAGCTCTTTCCTCCGCAGCAGCTGATCGGCCGCTGCCTTCACTCCCTCGCCCAAAGGCCCCTAGCTCTTGGCCCTAGCCCCAGTGAGGTCCCTTTCCTCTCTATCATTCTGTAAGTCTCCTGAATGAGAAAGTGGGTCAAACTAGATGGCCACCAAGGTCCCTTCCCTCTCTATCATTCTGTAAGTCTCCTGAATGAGAAGGGGGTCAGACTAGATGGCCACTGAGTTCCCTTTCCTCTGTATCATTCTGTTAGTCTCCTGAATGAGAAGGTGGGTCAGGTCAGACTAGATGGCCACCAAGGTCCCTTCCCTCTCTATCATTCTGTAAGTCTCCTGAATGAGAAGGGGGTCAGACTAGATGGCCAGTGAGGTCCCTTTCCTCTCTCTCATTCTGTAAGTCTCCTGAATGAGAAGGTGGGTCAGGTCAGACTAGATGGCCACCAAGGTCCCTTCCCTCTCTATCATTCTGTAAGTCTCCTGAATGAGAAGGGGGTCAGACTAGATGGCCACCGAGGTCCCTTCCATCTATATCATTCAATGTGTGTGTTTGTGTATGAAAGAGCAAACTGTCCCATTCTTTCCTTCCAAAAGTAGCATTTTGTAAGAACCGTTCTGATTGGATGGTGGCAAAGTGTCCCATGTGGCCAAAAGGCTGTGGCTGAATTTGGATTTTTGTGACCAAAGGGCTGGGGCCAAGAGCTAGGGGCCTTTGGGCGAGGGAGGGAAGGCAGCGGCCGATCAGCTGCTGCGGAGGAAAGAGCTTCGTCCAACTGGCAGAGGCAAAAAGTCCCATTCCCCCTGAGATATTGCAACACTACTATCATGTCTCTCCTGGTCCTTCTTTCCATTAAACTAGACATACCCTGTAACCATTCTTCATATGTTTTAGGCTCCAGTCCCCTAATCCTCTTTGTTGCTCTTCTCTGCACTTTTTCTAGAGTCTCAACATCCTTTTTACATCATAGCAACCATAACTGAATGCCGTATTCCAAGTGTGGCCTCACCAAGGCCTTATAAAGTGGTACTATTAACACTTTGCGCGATCTTGATTCTATCCCATGCAGGAATGGGGTATATCTAGTTTAATGAAAAGACAGAGCAGGGATGATATAATAGCAGTGTTCCAATACTTGAGGGGTTGCCACAAAGAAGAGGGAGTCTAGCTATTCTCCAAAGCACCTGAGGGCGCGACAAGAAGCAATGGGTGGAAACTAAACAAGGAGAGAAGCAACCAAGAACTAAGGAGAAATTTTCTGAGTTAGAAGAATTAATCAGTGGAAGAATGCTCAACACTGGAAGTTTTAAAGAAGAGATTGGGAAACCCTTTGTCTGAAATGGTATATAGGGTTTCCTACCTGAGTAGGAGGTTGGACTAGAAGATCTCCATGGTCCCTTTTATGACTCCATTGTTTTGTTAAACTCCATTGTATAGATCAGATGCGAGGTTAGGTTTCACACCCTGAGACCTAGCCCCTTGCTCAGGTGTAAAACAAGCATCTCCCAATCTAAACGCAGATTGGTTCTGCTACCTTGGGAAAGAAATTGCAGGGATAGAGCTGTGTTATTTTTGGATGTTCAAAAATTATGAATCTTTTTTGGCTGCAAAGTTTTCCTCTTTTTTTGTGTGTGGACTGCTGGCTTTGTTAGCATTTTATTCCCTTTCATTTCTTAATTATTTGAGATTTCCTTTGTGAGATTAAGGTGAAAGCAAACAGATGGTTAAAGTTAGAGAGATTGGAACAATTGATACGATCCCCAGCATTAAAGTGCATTATTGCATGAGTTAATCTATCACTGAGATTTAAATTTGCTTGTAATACTTTAATCCAGGGTTTCTCAACCTTGCAAATTTTAAAAGAGGTGACTTCCACTCCCAGAATTCCCTAGTCTGCATGCTTTAAGATGGATGGACTTCCACTCCCAGAATTCCCTAGTCTGCATGCTTTAAGGTGGGTGGACTTCCACTCCCAGAATTCCCTAGTCTGCATGCTTTATGATGAGTGGACTTCCACTCCCAGAATTCCCTAGTCTGCATGCTTTAAGGTGGGTGGACTTCCATTCCCAGAATTCCCCAATCTGTGTGCTTTATGATGAATGGACTTCCACTCCCAGAATTCCCTAGTCTGCATGCTTTAAGGTGGGTGGACTTCCACTCCCAGAATTCCCCAGCCAGCATGCTTTAAAGGGGTGGGCTTCCATTCAGCATGCCAGCTGAGGAATTGTGGGAGTTGAAGTCCACCCATCTTAAAGTCGCCCCTGTTGAAAAATACTGCTAGCCTGTAACTGAACACTAAAAATTGCTATTACTGCAGCATTTGAACCTATTGGAAACTTAAAGACACATAACTGCATATGTTCCGGAACTCACATTTTTATTTATTTGTTTGTTTTGTCAAGTGAAGATATGATAATATTAAGATACATGATACTAGTAAAAATCAAAAATTTGAAAAAAAAAGTATTAGAAATAATAATATTCAAATACATGCAACTAGTAAAAATGAAGAACATTAAAGAGCAGAGGACGGAAGGCACGCTGGTGCACTCATGCACGCCTCTTACAGACCTCTTGTTTGTTTGTTTGTTTGTTTGTTTGTTTGTTTATCTGTTTATCTATTTATCTATTTATCTATTTAATTTATCTATTTATCTATTTAATTTATCTATTTAATTTATCTATTTAATTTATCTATTTAATTTATCTATTTAATTTATCTATTTATCTATTAGGAATTGGGAGAGGTCAATAGTGCAGTGTTTTTCAACCAGTGTGCCGTTGCACACTAGTGTGCCGCGAGACATGGACAGGTGTGTCGCGAAGCTCAGAGAAAGAAAACAAGAGAGAGAGAAAGCAAGCAAGAGAGAAAGAAAATGAGAGAAAGCAAGAGAGAGAAAGCAAGAGAGAGAGAAAGAGAACAAGAGAGAAAGAAAGCAAGAGAGAGAGCGAGAGAGAAAGAAAGCAAGAGAGAAAGAGAGGGAGGGAAGGTGGGAGAGAGAAAGACATAGAGGGAGGGAGGGAGAGAGAAAGAGAGCAAAAAAGAAGAAAGAAGGAAGAGAGAAAGAAAGAGGGATAGAGAGAGAGAAAAAAGAGAAAGGGAGAGAAAGAGGGAGGGAGAAATAGAGCGAAAGGGAGGAAGAGAGAATTTTTTTTGTCCAAACTTTTTTTAGCCCCCCCCCCCCCCCCCCTCAATGTGCCCCAGGGTTTTGTAAATGTAAAAAATGTGCCGCGGCTCAAAAAAGGTTGAAAATCACTGCAATAGTGGATGGTGGCTTCTACCATGCTTCTGAGTGGCGCTTTGAAGAGTTGCATATCTTTTACCTTCCCCCCCCCCCCAGGCTGTGATTCAGCTCCTGGTGTTCATGATCCACGTCGTCAGTACAATATTTTGCGGGGCACATAGGCAAGGTGGAGTTGGCATCCGTCACTCTTGCCGTCGCGGTGAGTCTTTTATTTTCATATGTTTCACTCCCCCCCTCCATCTTCATCGGGTGGTAGCTTCCGGCTGACTATTGGCTGACCTCTAAAAGCTAAACAGCCCTGGGATGGAAGACCACAAGGAAAGCCTAGCTTGAGAGGCTACACTGGGAAGTTGTATGTGTTAAAAAATAAAAAAATAAAAAAATTCTTAAAATAAATAAAAATAAAAATGTTAATTAAAAAATAAAAATTAAAATTGGAAAATTAAAAATTTAAAACGTAAATTTTTACAATAAGTGGAGCACTAATATTAGGATTAAAAGAAGGCTTAAGACGGGGGTCACCAAACCTGGCAACTTTAAGACGTGTGGACTTCAACTCCCAGAATTCTCCAGCCAGCAGAGCTGGCTGGAGAATGCTGGGAGTTGAAGTCCACACGTCTTAAAGTTACCAGGTTTGAAGAGCTCTGGATTAAACCTTATCCTCTTTTTATAATCTCCATCTTATCATTTTGGATCAGAATAGCAACAGGTAGATAATCTCCTAGTTTTCTAAATTTTGCCTCCTCTTGTCTTTCTCCCTGTTTCTAGGTGATCAACGTGACCGGCATTTCTATCGGTTTCGGGCTGTCCTCGGCTTGTGACACATTAATATCTCAGGTGGGTCTTTGGACCATGTTATGGTTCAGCCTGAGCCAGATCAAAGACCAGCTGCGTCTCTGCTGGCTCCATGCCCGGGGGAGGCTGAGAGCGGAGAGGAGAGTTCTTGGCAGTCAGACAGTGCAGACAGCAGTCACGAAAGCGATGCTGATGCAAGGCCTGGGAGCCCTGGAGAAGGGCTCTCTCCAGCAAGTAGCTTTGATTCTCTGGAGTCCCTGGATGACGACGCACAAGCTATCATTAGTATGCAGCAGAGACGCATAGCTCAAAGGAGAAATCAACTGCGTAGATATTATCAGCGTTGAATGAGGAACACCAGGGGGTTGGGTGTGGTCCTCATTAGCAGGGAAGGGTTTATAAGGCAGGAGAACCATTCTGGCAGTGTGGAGTGTTATCAAAGTTTCAAGTTTCAAGTTTTATTGGATTTATATGCCGCCCCTCTCCGAAAACTCGGGGCGGCTAACAACAATCATAAACAATGTACAATAAAATCTAATACTAAAAGCAAATTAAAACCCCTTAATATATAAAAAACCAAACCTACATACAAGCATACCATATATACAGTTGTAACGGCCTAGGGGGGGGGAAGTCTTAATTCCCCCATGCCTGGCAGCAGAGGTGGGTTTTAAGTAGCTTACCAAAGGCAAGGAGGGTGGGGACAATTCTAATCTCTGGGGGGAGTTGGTTCCAGAGGGCCGGGGCCGCCACAGAGAAGGCTCTTCCCCTGGGTCCCGCCAAGTGGCATTGTTTAGTTGACGTGACCCGGAGAAGATCCACTCTGTGGGACCTAACTGGCCGCTGGGATTTGTGCGGCAGAAGGTGGTCCCTGAGGTAATCTGGTCCGGTGCCATGAAGGGCTTTATAGGTCATAACCAACACTTTGAATTGTGACCGGAAATTGATCGGCAACCAATGCAGACTGCGGAGTGTTGGTGTGACATGGGCATGCCTTGGGAAGCCCATGATGGCTCTCGCAGCTGCATTCTGCACGATCTGAACTTTCCGAACACTTTTCAAAGGTAGCCCCATGTAGAGAGCATTACAGTAGTCAAACCTCGAGGTGATGAGGGCATGAGTGACTGTGAGCAATGAGTCCCGGTCCAGATAGGGCCGCAACTGGTGCACCAGGCGAACCTGGGCGAACGCCCCCCTGGCCACAGCTGAAAGATGAGTCGAAGGGGAGTTGGTGTTATTATAAAACTGTGTTTGGATTCAACCAGTGTGTCTGGCTTATCTTTTTGGGTTGGTCATAGCTGCCGGAGTGACCCAGACAGAACAGACCACTTTGGGGGACATGTGGAGACATGATTGGCCATGGACATCAGCCCAGCGTGGATTGGAACTTCTGTGTGTTTTCCATCCAAGCTCAGAGTTTGGAAAGAAAACAATGCCATTTTCCTGATTTCCCTCCCCCTATTCAGGATGTTTGGAAGGGCTAAATCTGCAGCTGAGCCCCTACAAAATCCAAAGGAGTAGAGTTTTTGATTTTCTGCAAAAGAGATTCCATGTTCTCTTTTGCTATTACGTGATTTGAAGGAGTAGGGGGAGGGAGGAGAGATAACACTCCATGGCCTGCACTGGCTGCCAATCGGTTTCCGGTCACAATTCAAAGTGTTGGTCATGACCTTTAAAGCCCTACATGGCATTGGGCCAGAATACATCTGGAACTGCCTGCTACCGCACAAATCCCAGCGGCCGATAAGGTCCCACAGAGTTGGCCTTCTCCGGGTCCCGTTGACCAAACAATGTCGTTTGGCGGGCCCCAGGGGAAGAGCCTTCTCTGTGGCAGCCCTGGCCCTCTGGAATCAACTCCCCCCAGAGATTAGAACGGCCCCCACCCTCCTTGTCTTTCGCAAATTACTCAAGACCCACCTTTGTCGCCAGACACAAGGGAGTTAGCATATTCCTTCCCCTAGGCCATTACAAGTTATGCATGGTATGTTTGTGTGCATGTCTGGTTTTTATAATAAGGGATTTTAGTTGTTTTATTAAATTGGATTGTTACATATTGTTTTTTATCATTGTTGTTAGCCGCCCCGAGTCCGCGGAGAGGGGCGGCATACAAATCCAATAAATAAATAAATAAATAAATAAATAAATAAATAAATAAATAAATAAATAAATAAATAAATAAATAAATAAATAAATAAATAAAAATAAAAATAATAACCAATCAAAGGGTGATTGTAGGAGGAAGACTGACAAATCCTGGAGGTGGAGTCAAAACAGGAACCAGCCTAGCATCCTAACATAGCCACAAACAAACCTTGGCCAAAGCTAAAGATTGGTCCAGAAGATTCCTGTAGATAGAAACATAGAAACATAGAAGACTGATGGCAGAAAAAGATCTCATGGTCCATCTAGTCTGCCCTTATACTACTGTATTAGGATGGATATATGTTTATCCCAGGCATGTTTAAATTCAGTTACTGTTGATTTACCAACCACGTCTGCTGGAAGTTTGTTCCAAGGATCTACTACTCTTTCAGTCAAATAATATTTTCTCACGTTGCTTTTGATCTTTCCCCCAACTAACTTCAGATTGTGTTCCCTTGTTCTTGTGTTCACTTTCCTATTAAAAACACTTCCCTCCTGAACCTTATTTAACCCTTTAACATATTTAAATGTTTCGATCATGTCCCCCCTTTTCCTTTCTGTCCTCCAGATGATACAGATGGAGTTCATGAAGTCTTTCCTGATACATTTTATGCTTAAGACCTTCCACTATTCTTTGTTTGTAGGATTTTTTTCAAATAAATTAGTTTCCTCGGTCTTTCACGTGTGCCTCCTCTGATCTTTCCCCTTCTTCTTCCAGACTTATGGCGGGAAGAACATGAAAAGGGTGGGCACCATCCTCCAACAGGGCATCCTGATCCTTATTCTCTGCTGTTTCCCGTGCTGGGCGTTTTTCATCAACACAGAACAGCTCCTGTTGTTAATCCGGCAGGATCCGGAAGTCTCCAGGTAAGAAAGGAAACCAAGGGAGGTACTAATTTATTACTTTATTCATTTTATTTATTTGTCAAATATGTAGACATAGAAACATAGAAGTCTGACGGCAGAAAAAGACCTCGTGGTCCATCTAGTCTGCCCTTATACCATTTTCTGTATTTTATCTTAGGATGGATATATGTTTAACCCAGGCATGTTAAAATTCAGTTACTGTGGATTTACCAACCACGTCTGCTGGAAGTTTGTTCCAAGGATCTACTACTCTTTCAGTAAAATAATATTTTCTCATGTTGCTTTTGATCTTTCCCCCAACTAACTTCAGATTGTGTCCCCTTGTTCTTGTGTTCACTTTCCTATTAAAAACACTTCCCACCTGGACCTTATTTAACCCTTTGACATATTTAAATGTTTCGATCATGTCCCCCATTTTCCTTCTCTCCTCCAGACTAGACAGATTGAGTTCATGAAGTCTTTCCTGATACGTTTTATGCTTAAGACTTTCAACCATTCTTGTAGCCCGTCTTTGGACCCGTTCAATTTTGTCAATATCTTTTTGTAGGTGAGGTCTCCAGAACTGAACACAGTATTCCATATGGGGTCTCACCAGCACTCTATATAGCGGGATCACAATCTCCCTCTTCCTGCTTGTGATACTTCTAGCTATGCAGCCAAGCATCCTACTTGCTTTCCCTACCGCCTGACTGCACTATAGGGCTCGTATAGGTCTTAAGCATAAAACTGATCAGGAAAGACTTAATGAACTCAATCTGTAGAGTCTGGAGGACAGAAGGGAAAGTGGGGGACACGATCAAAACATTTAAATATGTTCAAGGGAAGATTTTTTTAATAGGAAAGTGAACCCAAGAACAAGGGGGCACAATCTGAGGTTAGTTGGGGGAAAGATTAGAAGCAACGTGAGAAAATATTATTTGACTGAAAGAGTAGTAGATGCTTGGAAGAAACTTCCAGCAGATGTGGTTGGTAATAACTGAACAGTAACTGAACTTAAACATGCCTGGGATAAACATAGATCCATCCTAAGATAAAATGCAGGAAATGGTATAAGGGCAGACTAGATGGACCACGAGGTCTTTTTCTGCCGTCAATCTTCTACTATTATACTTGTTTGCATAAACGTAACCTAAGTAAAAATTAAGGATAAAAGAGGACAATAGGGCAGTAGGATAGGGACGGTAGGCACAGTGGCGCGATTATGCATGCCCCTTACAGACCTCTTAGAAAAGGGGAGAGGTCAACTGTAGACAGTCTAATGTTAAAGGTTTTTGGGGTTTGGGGAAGAAACCAGAGTCAGTTAGTGCAGAGGTCCCCAACCTTTTTTGCACCAGGGACCGGCTTTAAGCTAGACCAGTTTTCCATGGCCCGGTGGGGGTGGGGGGGGAGGGAGGAGAGCTAGCTGTCAGCGGTGCCGTAAAAGGGGCAATCAAGAGAGGAATGGGTGAATGAATGGACGGAGGGTGGGAAGGAAGGAAGGAAAGAGGAAAGGGACAGGAACAGAAGAAGGGTGCAAAGGAAGTAAGGAAAGGTGTGAAAGGGGAGAGTAAGAGAGGAAGGAGTGAAAGAAGGGAATGAGGGAGGAAAGAAGGGAGGAAGGAAAAGGAAAGCAAGAAATGGAGGGAGGAAAGGAAGGAAAGAAAGAAAGAAGACAGAAAGAAAGAAAGAAAGGGGGAAGGGACAGGAACAGAGGAAGGAAGCAAGGAAACTTATGAAAGGGGAGAGTAAGAGAGGAAGGACTGAAGGGAGGGAAGGAGGGAAGAAGGTAGGAAGGAGAAAGAAAAGAAGAAATAGAGGAAGGGAAGGTAAAAGAGAGAAAGAAAAAGAGCAAGAAAGAAAGCAAGAAAGAGAGAAAGAAAGAAAGAAAGGCAACTTCAAAGAAAGGCTCACTGAGCATTTCTCACTCTCTCTCTCTTTCTATCCCTCTTTCTTTCTTTCTTTCTTTCTTTCTTTCTTTCTTTCTCTTCCTTTCTCTCTCTCCTCTTCCTTTATCTCCTCTCTCTCTCCCTCTCTCTTTCTCCCCCCCTCTCTCCCCCTTTCTCTCTCTCTCACTCTTTCTCTCTTGTTTTCTTTCTCACGCTCTTTCTCTCTCTTGTTCTCTCTCTCTTGCTATCTCTTTCTCCCCCCCCCTTTCTCTCACTCTCTCTTTCTCTCTATCTTGCTGTCTGTTGCTCTCACTCACTCTCGTTCTCTCTCCGTTCTTCTCAGCGGTGACGCGCGCACGCCCTGCCTGTCTCACCTTTGCCGAGAGCACTTTCGTCCCGGGTTTTCAGCAAGGGGGTTGCAGGAGAGGCGGGGCAGGCGTTCTCTCAGCGGAGGCCGGCGAAGGTGATATTCAATGTCGGGGGCGCACGGGCGGTTGCGCGCGCTCCCTATCCCCCTGCTAGCCCACTCGGAATATTCAAAATAAGAAAAGCCTTTGCCGGCTAAGGTTTTTCTTACTTTGAATATTCCGAGTGGGCTAGCAGGGAGATAGGGAGCGCGCGCAACCGCCCGTGCGCCCCCGACATTGAATATCACCTTCGCTGGCTGCCGCGGACCGGCTGAAAAACCCCAACGGCCCGGTCCCAGTCCGCGGACCGGCGGTTGGAGACCTCTGAGTTAGTGCATTCAAGACATTGATCACTCTATTGCTAAAATCCTATTTTCTGCAGTTGAGTTTGGAGCAGTTTACATTGAGCTTGAATCTATCATGTGCTCGTGTGTTGCTGCGGTTGAAGGTGAAGTAGTCATTAACAGGAAGGACATTGAGTGAAGGACTCTTCTTGTGAAATATTTCTGGACTCTCTCGATTATATTAATGTCTGATATGCAATGTGGGTTCCAGACAGGTGAGCTGTATTCCAGAATTGGTCTAACAAATGTTTGGTAAACCCTGGTTAGCCCGTGCGCCCCCGACATTGAATATCACCTTCGCTGGCTGCCGCGGACCGGCTGAAAAACCCCAACGGCCCGGTCCCGGTCCGCGGACCGGCGGTTGGAGACCTCTGAGTTAGTGCATTCAAGACATTGATCACTCTATTGCTAAAATCCTATTTTCTGCAGTTGAGTTTGGAGCAGTTTACATTGAGCTTGAATCTATCATGTGCTCGTGTGTTGCTGCGGTTGAAGGTGAAGTAGTCATTAACAGGAAGGACATTGAGTGAAGGACTCTTCTTGTGAAATATTTCTGGACTCTCTCGATTATATTAATGTCTGATATGCAATGTGGGTTCCAGACAGGTGAGCTGTATTCCAGAATTGGTCTAACAAATGTTTGGTAAACCCTGGTTAGCAGTGTAATATTGCCAGAGATGAAGCTACGTAAGATTATATTAACAACTCTTAATGCTTTTTTGGCAATGTTGTTACAGTGGGTTGTAGCACTTAGGTCATTGGATACGAGTACTCCAAGGTCTTTTGACAGAGTGAGGGTCATTTACAAGTTCGTTTTATTTCCAAGTTTGTATTTTGTATTCCGATTCTTTTTGCCCATGTGCAAGACAGCTCTATTGCTGAAATTGTATTTTCTGCAGTTGAGTTTAGAGCGGTTTACATTGAGTTTGAATCAGTTACATGCTCATGTGTTGTTGTGGTTGAAGGTGAAGTAGTCATCAACAGGTAGGACATTTTGGTATATAATTTTAAGAACTACAGTTACATCAGATCGGAGGCAACCTAGTTGTAAATTGTCTAATCCCAGTATATCGCCAAAAAAGCCTCTAGAGTTGTTAACCTGATCCTACGCAGCTTCTGCTCAGGCAATCTTACTCTACTCACAAAAGCCTACAAAACTTTTGCCAGACCCATCTTAGACTACTGCTCATCTGTCTGGAACCCATACCACATCTCAGACACCAACACATGGAGTTTCTATTAAGACCTCATAAGACTGCAGAGGGTCTGGAGACCTGGAAGCATTGTAAGAGCAGAGGAGAGGAAGTGACTGAGAACCCAGAGAAAGACCTGAGAGTGCCAGCCAGTGGCAGTGGCTGGCACCAAAAACTCAAAAACTTAACAACAATATGCCAAGATTTCTCCCTCAACAACATTTTTCCCCTGATCAATTCTTTTCCCCCCCAGAACTCACCTTTAAGAACTGGTGTCAGTATTGCTGGCTTGATGGATAGTTGATTTTTAATTATTCCTATATTTTTAGCACTTTAGAACTTTGCACTTTACCAACTTTAATTAATAGCTAAGCTCTGATTTTATATTATTAACTATTAATCTATGAACTTTTTATTCCTATTTTATATTGTGACATATATTATTAGTATTTTAATTATTACTAATTTAATTCATTTTAATATCACTAGGGGGTTTTGTAATTAATGGATGATTGGGGTAAATATGGGACGAATGATTGGTATGAATGCAATGGTTGGGGCGGGTGGGATTATGGTATGAATGTGATAAATGGAAGCAGTATGAATGATAGACTTTGCCCACCTGACGCCGGAGAGGCGGGAGGGGAGGGGGCACTAATCTCTGGGGAGACAGAGGGTCAGAATATTCCTGTGTTGCTGGGGAGAGGCAGATATGGCGGGGGCCGCGGAGTTAGCCGTTCCAGGGGAACGAGGGACCGTTGCTTAATAACGATCCCTTGTTCTGGCTCCGTGAGCCCAATCTTGGGGACTGGTGATGAGTGTAACTCTGGCCCTGGGCTCAGGTTGCTGCTGCTTAATGCCAGGTCGGTGGTAAATAAAGCTCTCCTCATCCGGGATCTGATCCTGGATGAGGAGGCCGACCTGGCATGTATTACTGAAACCTGGCTGGGCCCAGAGGGAGGTGTTCCTCTCTCTGAAATCTGCCCAGCTGGGTTTCAGATATGGCATCAACCTCGACCCCAGGGAAGGGGGGGAGGAGTGGCTATTATAGCCAGGGAGAGCCTTTGCCTACGTGGACTCATTGCTCCGGAAATTGCGGGTTGCGAGTCACTCTTGATGAAGTTGGACTTAGGGGTTCAGGTGGGCTTATTTCTCACGTACCTGCCTCCCAGCTGCGTGTCAAAAGCCCTGCCTGTGCTACTCGAGGAGGTAGCCGGGTTGGCGGTGGAGTTCCCAAGACTTATTGTCTTGGGGGACTTCAATCTGCCGTCACTCGGCGAAACCTCTGGGCTGGCACAGGAGTTCATGGCCACCATGACAGCCATGGACCTGACTCAAGTAGTTCAGGGTCCGACTCATGAGGGAGGACACGCACCTGACATGGTATTCCTCTCTGAGCAACTGAGTAATGGTCTGAGACTAAGGGGCTTAGAAGTGTTGCCTTTGTCATGGTCAGACCATTTTCTGCTACGGCTTGACTTCCTGGCTCCAATCCTTCCCCGCAGGGAATTAAGATGTTCCGCCCCAGACGCCTGATGGACCCAGAGGGCTTTCAGACAGCGCTTGGGGTTATACCAGAGGCACTTGTCCACAGTTCGGCGGAGTCTCTTGCGGAAGCCTGGAACAAGGCTGCAGCGGAGGCTCTTGATCGGATTGCGCCCTTGCGACCTCTCCGCGGCACTAGACCCCGTAGAGCTCCATGGTTCAACGAGGAGCTCCGGGAGTTGAAACGCCAGAAGAGACGTCTAGAGAAGCGATGGAGGAAGAGTAAGTCTGAATCTGATCGAACACTTGTAAGAGCTTTTATTAAGACTTACAAAGTGGCGCTCAAGGCAGCAAGATGCGCGTACCATGCCGCCTTGATTGCATCAGTGGAATCCCGCCCGGCCGCTCTGTTTAGGGTGACCCGCTCCCTTCTTAATCAGAGGGGAGTTGGGGAGCCCTTACAGAGTAATGCCGAGGATTTTAACACATTTTTCGCTGATAAAGTCGCCCAGATCCAGGCCGACCTCGACTCCAATTGGAAAACAGAGTCGGCTGACAACGAGTCAGTTGAGGTGACTGGGGCCCGTACTTGTCCACCTGTCTGGGAAGAGTTTGATCTGGTGACACCTGATGAAGTGGACAAGGCCATTGGAGCTGTGAGTTCCGCCACCTGTTTACTGGATCCGTGTCCCTCCTGGCTGGTTTCGGCCAGCAGGGAGGTGACACGGAGCTGGGTCCAGGAGATTATCAACGCTTCCTTGGTGAGGGGATCCTTTCCATCATCCTATAAAGAGGCGCTCGTGCGCCCCCTCCTCAAGAAGCCTTCCCTGGACCCGTTCTTAATAACTACCGTCCAGGCTCCAACCTTCCCTTTATGGGGAAGGTTGTCGAGAAGGTGGTGGCACTCCAGCTCCAACGATCCTTGGAAGAAGCCGATTATCTAGGTCCCCAGCAGTCGGGTTTCAGACCCGGTTACAGCACGGAAACTGCTTTGGTCGCGTTGATGGATGATCTCTGGCGGGCCCGGGACAGGGGTTTATCCTCTGTCCTTGTGCTACTTGACCTCTCAGCGGCTTTCAATACTATCGACCATGGTATCCTTCTGCACCGGCTGGAGGGGTTGGGAGTGGGAGGCACTGTTTTCCAGTGGTTCTCCTCCTACCTCTCTGGTCGGTCGCAGTCGGTGTTAGTGGGGGGTCAGAGGTCGACTCCGAGGTCTCTCCCTTGTGGGGTGCCTCAGGGGTCGGTCCTCTCCCCCCTGCTATTTAATATCTACATGAAACCGCTGGGCGAGATCATCCAAGGGCATGGGGTGAGGTATCATCAGTACGCTGATGATACCCAGCTTTACATCTCCACCCCATGTCCAGTCAACGAAGCAGTGGAAGTGATGTGCCGGTGTCTGGAGGCTGTTGGGGCCTGGATGGGTGTCAACAGACTCAAACTCAACCCGGATAAGACGGAGTGGCTGTGGGTTTTGCCTCCCAAGGACAATTCCATCTGTCCTTCCATTACCCTGGGGGGGAACTTTTGACCCCCTCAGAGAGGGTCCGCAACTTGGGCGTCCTCCTCGATCCACAGCTCACATTAGAACAACATCTTTCAGCTGTGGCGAGGGGGGCGTTTGCCCAGGTTCGCCTGGTGCACAAGTTGCGGCCCTATCTGGACCGGGACTCATTGCTCACAGTCACTCATGCCCTCATCACCTCGAGGTTCGACTACTGTAATGCTCTCTACATGGGGCTACCTTTGAAAAGTGTTCGGAAACTTCAGATCGTGCAAAATGCAGCTGCGAGAGCAGTCATGGGCCTACCTAGGTATGCCCATGTTTCACCATCACTCCGCAGTCTGCATTGGTTGCCGATCAATTTCCGGTCACAATTCAAAGTGTTGGTTATGACCTTTAAAGCCCTTCATGGCATCGGACCAGAATATCTCCGAGACCGCCTGCTGCTGCACGAATCCCAGCGACCGATTAGGTCCCACAGAGTGGGCCTTCTCCGGGTCCCATCAACTAAACCATGTCGGTTGGCGGGCCCCAGGGGAAGAGCCTTCTCTGTGGCGGCCCCGGCCCTCTGGAACCAACTCCCCCCGGAGATTAGAACTGCCCCTACTCTTCCTGCCTTCCGTAAACTCCTTAAAACCCACCTTTGCCGTCAGGCATGGGGGAACTGAAACATCTCCCCCTGGGCACGTTTAATTTATGCATGGTATGTCTGTGTGTGTGACTGTTAGCATATGGGGTTTTTTAAATATTTAAATATTTTAAATTTGTCTGATTGCTTATGATTTGTTTTTACATGTTGTGAGCCGCCCCGAGTCTTCGGAGAGGGGCGGCATACAAATCTAAGTAATAAATAAACACCCTTGAAAATGTCCAAAGATATTTCACCAGAAGAGCCCTTCACTCCTCCACTCGAAACAGAATATCCTACGAAAATAGACTAACAATCCTGGGCCTAGAAAGCCTAGAACTACGGCGCCTAAAACAAGATCTGAGTATTGCCCACAAGATCATATGCTGCAACGTCCTACCAGTCAATGACTACTTCAGCTTCAACTGCAACAACACAAGAGCACGCAACAGATTCAAACTTAATACGAACCGCTCCAAACTTGACTGTAAAAAATATGATTTCAACATTCGAGTTATCGAAGCATGGAACTCATTACCGGACTCAATTGTGTCAACCCCTAACACCCAACACTTCTCCCTTAGATTCTCCATGATTGACCTCTCCAGGTTCCTAAGAGGCCAGTAAGGGGCATACATAATTTCACTGGTGTGCCTTTCGTCTCCTGTCCAGTTGTCTTTCCTTTATCTCACTTATCATATATATTCTCTTCCTTTCATATATCCTCTCCTCTAAGTTCACTTTACCCTTATATATATTACTACATGTCTATTTTTCTTCCTATGTATTTGTGTATTGGATAAATAAATAAATAAACAAACAAACAAATAAATAAATAAATGTTGGATAACCATTTGTCTGAAAGTTAAAATCAATTAAGATCTTTGAAAATGAAAATCAGTCATGAGCATCCATTTAAAATGTCTTGTCTTTCACAAGATCAGATCACCCTCTCCTAAAATTTACCACGAAACTGGACCTTTTGCATTTAATTGAGTGGACTTCGTCTTTTTTTTAAAAAAAAAAGATTTAAAGTTTTCAGGATGTCACAAGATAAAGCTGCTTTAAAAGGCTACTTCAGCTCACAATGTGATCCTGGAAGGGGACTACATCACCTGAGTATTTTAAGACAGAAACTTGATTGCAGAATTGAATAATTGGAAATTAATGCTTTGTTTTTGTCTTTCCAGGCTCACTCAGGTTTATGTCATGATCTTTATTCCAGCATTGCCTGTGAGTTTCTAGCTTTTCCTTAATTTTTTCTTCCAAGAGTGTATAGCTTCCCTTCCAAATATCTATCTATCTATCTATCTATCTATCTATCTATCTATCTATCTTTCTATCTATCTATCTATCCATCCATCCATCCATCCATCCATCCATCATCTCTCAATCTTCCTTCCTTCCTTTTTCTTTCTTTCTTTTTTTTCTTCCTTCCTTCTTTCTTTCTTTCTTCCTTTTTTTCTTCCTTTTTTCTTTCCTTCCTTCCTTCCTTCTTTCTTTCTTTTTTCCTTCCTTCCTTCCTTCTTTTTTTCTTTCTTTCTTTCTTTTTTCTTTCCTTCCTTCTTTCTTTCTTTCCTTCCTTCCTTTCTTCCTTCCTTCTTTCTTTATTTCTCTCTTTCTTTCCTTCCTTCCTTCTTTCTTTTTTCTTTCCTTCTTTCTTTCTTTCTTTTTTCTTTCCTTCCTTCCTTCTTTCTTTCTTTTTTCCTTCCTTCCTTCCTTCCTTCTTTCTTTCTTTCCTTCCTTCCTTCCATCCTTCCTTCCTAGATATTCTCTAAAATGTTTTGTAATCTATACATTCAGGATGCAACAATTTTATGGCTCGCAGTTCTGTAGAAACAATTCCTTTGTTTTGGGGCAATTGAACAACAAATTAATGAATCTTCCTTTTCCCCCCCCAATTGCTGATTTTTTTAAAATTTCCCTCTTGTTCATCTCACAGGCAGCCTTTATTTACCAGCTCCAAATGAGGTATTTGCAAAACCAGGTAAGGCTTTCCTTTCCTTTATTCCTTAGCAATTTGCATCTCTTTGCAAGGGGGCCAAAATTATGGGACCTGCCGTGGCCTCCTGAAGCATTCTGATGGCCAAAAACAGGCCGCGTGGAGGCCTCCTGAGACCCCACACACACACCCCATGTTTGCTCGGCAGAGTGCTACTGGAGGCCGGGTCTGTTTTCAGCCTGTTTTCGCAGAATGTAGCGGGAGGCCAATGAGGGTGAAAACAAGGTCCGGGGGAGCGCATGGGGCCTATTTTAGCCACCAGAGGCATTGGGGGCCAAAACTTGGATATTTCTAGGCTGGCCCCACAGTCCAGATCTAAGCCTTGAATTTGACTCTCCTGTAGCAAATAGAAAGTGTATTCGATAACTCCTGGAGCATTCATTTGCCAAGGTTTAGGAATAGAAACAGCAAGAGACCAATAGAACAAATAGTTACTTCAGTTACTTCGGAAACTTCAGATCGTGCAGAATGCGGTTGCGAGAGCAGTCATGGGCTTACCTAGGTATGCCCATGTTTCACCATCACTCCGCAGTCTGCATTGGTTGCCGATCAGTTTCCGGTCACAATTCAAAGTGTTGGTTATGACCTATAAAGCCCTTCATGGCATCGGACCAGAATATCTCCGGGACCGCCTTCTGCCGCACGAATCCCAGTGACCAGTTAGGTCCCACAGAGTGGGTCTTCTCCAGGTCCTGTCAACTAAACAATGCCGCTTGGCGGGACCCAGTGGACGTGCCTTCTCTGTGGCGGCACCGGCCCTCTGGAACCAACTCCCCCCGGAGATTAGAACTGCCCCTACTCTCCCTGCCTTCCGTAAACTCCTTAAAACCCACCTTTGCCGTCAGGCATGGGGGAACTGAAACATCTTCCCCTGGGCACATTTAATTTATATATGGTATGCTTGTGTCTATGTCTGTTATTTATTTATTTATTTATTTATTACTTGGATTTGTATGCCGCCCCTCTCCGAAGACTCGGGGCGGCTCACAACATGTAAAAGACAAATCATAAGTAATCAACAATTTAAAATTTTAAAGATTTAAAAAACCCCACAAACTAACAGACTCACACACAAGCATACCATATATAAATTCAACGTGCCCAGGGGGGGGGATGTTTCAATTCCCCCATGCCTGACGGCAAAGGTGGGTTTTAAGAAGTTTGCGGAAGGCAGGAAGAGTAGGGGCAGTTCTAATCTCCGGGGGGAGTTGGTTCCAGAGGGCCGGTGCCGCCACAGAGAAGGCTCTTCCCCTGGGGCCCGCCAACCGACATTGCTTAGTTGACGGGACCCGGAGAAGGCCCACTCTGTGGGACCTAATTGGTCGCTGGGATTCGTGCGGCAGGAGGCGGTCTCGGAGATATTCTGGTCCAGTGCCATGAAGGGCTTTAAAGGTCATAACCAACACTTTGAATTGTGACCGGAAACTGATCGGCAGCCAGTGCAGACTGCGGAGTGATGGTGAAACATGGGCATACCTGGTAAGCCCATGACTGCTCTCGCAGCTGCATTCTGCACGATCTGGAGTTTCCGAACACTTTTTCAAAGGTAGCCCCATGTAGAGAGCATTACAGTAGTCGAACCTCGAGGTGATGAGGGCATGAGTGACTGTGAGCAGTGAGTCCCGGTCCAGATAGGGCCGCAACTGGTGCACCAGGCGAACCTGGGCAAACGTCCCCCTCGCCACAGCTGCGAGATGTTGTTCTAATGTGAGCTGTGGATCGAGGAGGACGCCCAAGTTGCGGACCCTCTCTGAGGGGGTCAATAATTCCCCCCCCAGGGTAATGGACGGACAGATGGAGTTGTCCTTGGGAGGCAAAACCCACAGCCACTCCGTCTTATCCGGGTTGAGTTTGAGTCTGTTGACACCCATCCAGGCCCCAACAGCCTCCAGGCACCGGCACATCACTTCCACCGCTTCGTTGACTGGGCATGGGGTGGAGATGTAAAGCTGGGTATCATCGGCATATTGATGATACCTCACCCCATGTCCTTGGATGATCTCACCCAGCGGTTTCATGTAGATGTTAAATAGCAGGGGGGAGAGGACCGACCCCTGAGGCACCCCACAAGGGAGAGACCTAGGAGTCGACCTCTGTCCCCCCACTAACACCGACTGCAACCGGCCAAAGAGGTAGGAGGAGAACCACTGAAGAACAGTGCCTCCCACTCCCAACCCCTCCAGCCGGCGCAGAAGGATACCATGGTCGATGGTATCGAAAGCCGCTGAGAGGTCAAGGAGCACCAGGACAGAGGATAAACCCCTGTCCCCGGCCCGCCAGAGATCATCCATCAACGCGACCAAAGCGGTTTCCGTGCTGTAACCGGGCCTGAAACCCGACTGCTGGGGACCTAGATAATCGGCTTCTTCCAAGGACCGCTGGAGCTGGAGTGCCACCACCTTCTCAACAACCTTCCCCATAAAGGGAAGGTTGGAGACTGGACGGTAGTTATTAAGCACAGCTGGGTCCAGGGAGGGCTTCTTGAGGAGGGGGCGCACAAGCGCTTCTTTATAGAGTGATGGAAAAACTCCCCTCCCCAAGGAAGCGTTGGTAATCTCCTGGGCCAAGCCCCGTGTCACCTCCCTGCTGGCCGAGACCAACCAGGAGGGACACGGATCCAGTAAACAGGTGGCGGAACTCACAGCTCCAATGGCCTTGTCCACTTCATCAGGTGTCACCAGATCAAACTCTTCCCAGACAGGTGGACAAGTACGTGCCCCAGTCACCTCGACTGACTCGTTGTCAGTCGACTCTGCTATACAATTGGAGTCGAGGTTAGTACAGTATATGGGGTCTTTTTAAATCTTTAAATTTTAAATTTATCAGATTATTTATGATTTGTTTCCATGTGTTGTGAGCCACCCCGAGTCTTCGGAGAGGGGCGGCATACAAATCTAAGTAATAAATAAATAAATAAATAAATAAAGTTAGGTTATTTCTGAAATGTTTGTTAGATGATATTTCTAACAATCCCTCCTTGTCCCGCCTTCTCCTTTAGTGAAATGTATGAACCTTTCCTGATCCTTTGTTCTTGGCATTTTGGCCAGAAGCCTTTTCCTTGGAAATTTTCAAGGAATTTTTCCAATTTTCCTTGGCTCCAAATAAAATGGCAGTCAAAAAAGCTGCAACTCATATATGGCATCCTTCATTGGCCTCGGCACCAGGCTCAGACCTGAATTGGGGGCAACAATGTGACCACTTGATATATATATATATATATATATATATATATATATATATATATATATATATATATATATATATATTGAAAAGAAATAAAATAGAATAACAGAGTTTATAGATTGATTGATTGATTGATTGATTGATTTTATATGCCGCTAATTCCAAAGCGAAACTCAGAGCGCTAACAAATTTATTTATTTATTTCTTTTATTTATTAAATTTGTATGCCGCCCCTCTCCGCAGACTCGGGGCGGCTCACAACAGCAACAGAAAACAATATATAATACAAATTCAATAATTAGAAAGCTAAAAACCCATAATTTAAAAAAACATGCACACAACACACCATACATAAACAGTATAGGCCTGGGGAAGATATTTCAGTTCCCCCATGCCTGACGGCAGAGGTGGGTTTTAAGGAGTTTGCAGAAGGCAAGGAGGGTGGGGGCAATTCTAATCTCTGGGGGGAGTTGGTTCCAAAGGGCCAGGGCCGCCACAGAGAAGGCTCTTCCCCTGGGTCCCGCCAAGCGGCATTGTTTAGTCGACAGGACCCGGAGAAGCCCAACTCTGTGGGACCTAATCGGTCGCTGGGATTCGTGCGGCAGAAAGCGGTCCCGGAGATATTCTGGTCCGATGCCATGAAGGGCTTTATAGGTCAAGACCAACACTTTGAATTGTGAAATTGATCGGCAACCAATGCAGACTGCGGAGTGTTGGTGTAACATGGGCATACCTTGGGAA